>NW_028116274.1:0-95961 GCF_964273445.1 Streptopelia decaocto
TCAACAACTTTGAGAGGGATTTGAAAGTTTCAATGGGAATGGGAAGAATTGGGACAAAAATTGGAAAATTTTTAAGGGACTTTGAAAAAATTTCAACTGGAATTTTAGCCATTTTTTGACGTGAAATTGTAAACATGTGGACATGGATTTTGAAAATTCTAGAGAGAATTTTAAAAAGCTTCAAGAGAATTTCAACAATTTTGAGAGGGATTTGAAAAGTTTCAATGGGAATGGGAAGAATTGGGACAAAAATTGGAAATTTTTTAAGGGACTTTGAAAAAATTTCAACTGGAATTTTAGCCATTTTTTAATGTGAAATTGTAAACATGTGGCCATGGATTTTGAAAATTCTAGAGAGAATTTTAAAAGCTTCAAGAGAATTTCAACAATTTTGAGAGGGATTTGAAAAGTTTCAATGGGAATGGGAAGAATTGGGACAAAAATTGGAAAATTTTTAAGGGACTTTGAAAAAATTTCAACTGGAATTTTAGCCATTTTTGACGTGAAATTGTAAACATGTGGACATGGATTTTGAAAATTCTAGAGAGAATTTTAAAAGCTTCAAGAGAATTTCAACAATTTTGAGAGGGATTTGAAAAGTTTCAATGGGAATGGGAAGAATTGGGACAAAAATTGGAAAATTTTTAAGGGACTTTGAAAAAATTTCAACTGGAATTTTAGCCATTTTTTGACGTGAAATTGTAAACATGTGGCCATGGATTTTGAAAATTCTGGAGAGAATTTAAAAGCTTCAAGAGAATTTCAACAATTTTGAGAGGGATTTGAAAAGTTTCAATGGGAATGGGAAGAATTGGGACAAAAATTGGAAAATTTTTAAGGGACTTTGAAAAAATTTCAACTGGAATTTTAGCCATTTTTGACGTGAAATTGTAAACATGTGGCCATGGATTTTGAAAATTCTAGAGAGAATTTTAAAAGCTTCAAGAGAATTTCAACAATTTTGAGAGGGATTTGAAAAGTTTCAATGGGAATGGGAAGAATTGGGACAAAAATTGGAAAATTTTTAAGGGACTTTTGAAAAAATTTCAACTGGAATTTTAGCCATTTTTGACGTGAAATTGTAAACATGTGGACATGGATTTTGAAAATTCTAGAGAGAATTTTAAAAGCTTCAAGAGAATTTCAACAATTTTGAGAGGGATTTGAAAAGTTTCAATGGGAAATGGGAAGAATTGGGACAAAAATTGGAAAATTTTTAAGGGACTTTGAAAAAATTTCAACTGGAATTTTAGCCATTTTTTGACGTGAAATTGTAAACATGTGGCCATGGATTTTGAAAATTCTAGAGAGAATTTTAAAAGCTTCAAGAGAATTTCAACACTTTTGAGAGGGATTTGAAAAGTTTCAATGGGAATGGGAAGAATTGGGACAAAAATTGGAAAATTTTTTGGGACTTTGAAAAAATTTCAACTGGAATTTTAGCAATTTTTTGACATGAAATTGTAAACATGTTGAAGTGGATTTTGAAAATTCTAGAGAGAATTTTAAAAGCTTCAACAGAATTTCAACAATTTTGAGAGGGATTTGAAAAGTTTCAATGGGAATGGGAAGAATTGGGACAAAAATTGGAAAATTTTTAAGGGACTTTGAAAAATTTCAACTGGAATTTTAGCCATTTTTTGACGTGAAATTGTAAACATGTGGCCATGGATTTTGAAAATTCTAGAGAGAATTTTAAAAGCTTCAAGAGATTTTCAACAATTTTGAGAGGGATTTGAAAAGTTTCAATGGGAATGGGAAGAATTGGGACAAAAATTGGAAAATTTTTAAGGGACTTTGAAAAAATTTCAACTGGAATTTTAGCCATTTTTTGACGTGAAATTGTAAACATGTGGCCATGGATTTTGAAAATTCTAGAGAGAATTTTAAAAGCTTCAAGAGAATTTCAACAATTTTGAGAGGGATTTGAAAAGTTTCAATGGGAATGGGAAGAATTGGGACAAAAATTGGAAAATTTTTAAGGGACTTTGAAAAAATTTCAACTGGAATTTTAGCCATTTTTTGATGTGAAATTGTAAACATGTGGCCATGGATTTTGAAAATTCTAGAGAGAATTTTAAAATCTTCAAGAGAATTTCAACAACTTTGAGAGGGATTTGAAAAGTTTCAATGGGAATGGGAAGAATTGGGACAAAAATTGGAAAATTTTTAAGGGACTTTGAAAAAATTTCAACTGGAATTTTAGCCATTTTTTGACGTGAAATTGTAAACATGTGGCCATGGATTTTGAAAATTCTAGAGAGAATTTTAAAAGCTTCAACAGAATTTCAACAATTTTGAGAGGGATTTGAAAAGTTTCAATGGGAATGGGAAGAATTGGGACAAAAATTGGAAAATTTTTAAGGGACTTTGAAAAATTTCAACTGGAATTTTAGCCATTTTTTGACGTGAAATTGTAAACATGTGGCCATGGATTTTGAAAATTCTAGAGAGAATTTTAAAAGCTTCAAGAGAATTTCAACAATTTTGAGAGGGATTTGAAAAGTTTCAATGGGAATGGGAAGAATTGTGACAAAAATTGGAAAATTTTTAAGGGACTTTGAAAAATTTCAACTGGAATTTTAGCCATTTTTTATGTGAAATTGTAAACATGTGGCCATGGATTTTGAAAATTCTAGAGAGAATTTTAAAAGCTTCAAGAGAATTTCAACAACTTTGAGAGGGATTTGAAAAGTTTCAATGGGAATGGGAAGAATTGGGACAAAAATTGTAAAATTTTTAAGGGACTTTGAAAAAATTTCAACTGGAATTTTAGCCATTTTTTGACGTGAAATTGTAAACATGTGGACATGGATTTTGAAAATTCTAGAGAGAATTTTAAAAGCTTCAAGAGAATTTCAACAATTTTGAGAGGGATTTGAAAAGTTTCAATGGGAATGGGAAGAATTGGGACAAAAATTGGAAAATTTTTAAGGGACTTTGAAAAAATTTCAACTGGAATTTTAGCCATTTTTTGACGTGAAATTGTAAACATGTGGCCATGGATTTTGAAAATTCTAGAGAGAATTTTAAAAGCTTCAAGAGAATTTACACAATTTTGAGAGGGATTTGAAAAGTTTCAATGGGAATGGGAAGAATTGGGACAAAAATTGGAAAATTTTTAAGGGACTTTGAAAAAATTTCAACTGGAATTTTAGCCATTTTTTGACGTGAAATTGTAAACATGTTGAAGTGGATTTTGAAAATTCTAGAGAGAATTTTAAAAGCTTCAACAGAATTTCAACAATTTTGAGAGGGATTTGAAAAGTTTCAATGGGAATGGGAAGAATTGGGACAAAAATTGGAAAATTTTTAAGGGACTTTGAAAAAATTTCAACTGGAATTTTAGCCATTTTTTGACGTGAAATTGTAAACATGTGGACATGGATTTTGAAAATTCTAGAGAGAATTTTAAAAGCTTCAAGAGAATTTCAACAATTTTGAGAGGGATTTGAAAAGTTTCAATGGGAATGGGAAGAATTGGGACAAAAATTGTAAAATTTTTAAGGGACTTTGAAAAAATTTCAACTGGAATTTTAGCCATTTTTTGACGTGAAATTGTAAACATGTGGCCATGGATTTTGAAAATTCTAGAGAGAATTTTAAAAGCTTCAAGAGAATTTCAATAATTTTGAGAGGGATTTGAAAAGTTTCAATGGGAATGGGAAGAATTGGGACAAAAATTGGAAAATTTTTAAGGGACTTTGAAAAAATTTCAACTGGAATTTTAGCCATTTTTTGACGTGAAATTGTAAACATGTGGCCATGGATTTTGAAAATTCTAGAGAGAATTTTAAAAGCTTCAAGAGAATTTCAACAATTTTGAGAGGGATTTGAAAAGTTTCAATGGGAATGGGAAGAATTGGGACAAAAATTGGAAAATTTTTAAGGGACTTTGAAAAAATTTCAACTGGAATTTTAGCCATTTTTTGACGTGAAATTGTAAACATGTGGCCATGGATTTTGAAAATTCTAGAGAGAATTTTAAAAGCTTCAACAGAATTTCAACACTTTTGAGAGGGATTTGAAAAGTTTCAATGGGAATGGGAAGAATTGGGACAAAAATTGGAAAATTTTTAAGGGACTTTGAAAAAATTTCAACTGGAATTTTAGCAATTTTTGACATGAAATTGTAAACATGTTGAAGTGGATTTTGAAAATTCTAGAGAGAATTTTAAAAGCTTCAACAGAATTTCAACAATTTTGAGAGGGATTTGAAAAGTTTCAATGGGAATGGGAAGAATTGGGACAAAAATTGGAAAATTTTTAAGGGACTTTGAAAAAATTTCAACTGGAATTTTAGCCATTTTTTGACGTGAAATTGTAAACATGTGGCCATGGATTTTGAAAATTCTAGAGAGAATTTTAAAAGCTTCAAGAGAATTTCAACAATTTTGAGAGGGATTTGAAAAGTTTCAATGGGAATGGGAAGAATTGGGACAAAAATTGGAAAATTTTTAAGGGACTTTGAAAAAATTTCAACTGGAATTTTAGCCATTTTTTGACGTGAAATTGTAAACATGTGGACATGGATTTTGAAAATTCTAGAGAGAATTTTAAAAGCTTCAAGAGAATTTCAACAATTTTGAGAGGGATTTGAAAAGTTTCAATGGGAATGGGAAGAATTGGGACAAAAATTGGAAAATTTTTAAGGGACTTTGAAAAAATTTCAACTGGAATTTTAGCCATTTTTTGATGTGAAATTGTAAACATGTGGCCATGGATTTTGAAAATTCTAGAGAGAATTTTAAAAGCTGTAACAGAATTTCTACAATTCTGAGAGGGATTTGAAAAGTTTCAATGGGAATGGGAAGAATTGGGACAAAAATTGGAAATTTTGTAAGGGACTTTGAAAAAATTTCAACTGGATTTTAGCCATTTTTTTATGTGAAATTGTAAACATGTGGCCATGGATTTTGAAAATTCTAGAGAGAATTTTAAAAGCTTCAAGAGAATTTCAACAATTTTGAGAGGGATTTGAAAAGTTTCAATGGGAATGGGAAGAATTGGGACAAAAATTGGAAAATTTTTAAGGGACTTTGAAAAAATTTCAACTGGAATTTTAGCCATTTTTTGACGTGAAATTGTAAACATGTGGCCATGGATTTTGAAAATTCTAGAGAGAATTTTAAAAGCTTCAAGAGAATTTCAACAATTTTGAGAGGGATTTGAAAAGTTTCAATGGGAATGGGAAGAATTGGGACAAAAATTGGAAAATTTTGAAGGGACTTTGAAAAAATTTCAACTGGAATTTTAGCCATTTTTTGATGTGAAATTGTAAACATGTGGCCATGGATTTTGAAAATTCTAGAGAGAATTTTAAAATCTTCAAGAGAATTTCAACAACTTTGAGAGGGATTTGAAAAGTTTCAATGGGAATGGGAAGAATTGGGACAAAAATTGGAAAATTTTTAAGGGACTTTGAAAAAATTTCAACTGGAATTTTAGCCATTTTTTGACGTGAAATTGTAAACATGTGGACATGGATTTTGAAAATTCTAGAGAGAATTTTAAAAGCTTCAAGAGAATTTCAACAATTTTGAGAGGGATTTGAAAAGTTTCAATGGGAATGGGAAGAATTGGGACAAAAATTGGAAAATTTTTAAGGGACTTTGAAAAAATTTCAACTGGAATTTTAGCCATTTTTTAATGTGAAATTGTAAACATGTGGCCATGGATTTTGAAAATTCTAGAGAGAATTTTAAAAGCTTCAAGAGAATTTCAACAATTTTGAGAGGGATTTGAAAAGTTTCAATGGGAATGGGAAGAATTGGGACAAAAATTGGAAAATTTTTAAGGGACTTTGAAAAAATTTCAACTGGAATTTTAGCCATTTTTTGACGTGAAATTGTAAACATGTGGACATGGATTTTGAAAATTCTAGAGAGAATTTTAAAAGCTTCAAGAGAATTTCAACAATTTTGAGAGGGATTTGAAAAGTTTCAATGGGAATGGGAAGAATTGGGACAAAAATTGGAAAATTTTTAAGGGACTTTGAAAAAATTTCAACTGGAATTTTAGCCATTTTTTGACGTGAAATTGTAAACATGTGGCCATGGATTTTGAAAATTCTGGAGAGAATTTTAAAAGCTTCAAGAGAATTTCAACAATTTTGAGAGGGATTTGAAAAGTTTCAATGGGAATGGGAAGAATTGGGACAAAAATTGGAAAATTTTTAAGGGACTTTGAAAAAATTTCAACTGGAATTTTAGCCATTTTTTGACGTGAAATTGTAAACATGTGGCCATGGATTTTGAAAATTCTAGAGAGAATTTTAAAAGCTTCAAGAGAATTTCAACAATTTTGAGAGGGATTTGAAAAGTTTCAATGGGAATGGGAAGAATTGGGACAAAAATTGGAAAATTTTTAAGGGACTTTGAAAAAATTTCAACTGGAATTTTAGCCATTTTTTGACGTGAAATTGTAAACATGTGGACATGGATTTTGAAAATTCTAGAGAGAATTTTAAAAGCTTCAAGAGAATTTCAACAATTTTGAGAGGGATTTGAAAAGTTTCAATGGGAATGGGAAGAATTGGGACAAAAATTGGAAAATTTTTAAGGGACTTTGAAAAAATTTCAACTGGATTTTTAGCAATTTTTTTATGTGAAATTGTAAACATGTGGCCATGGATTTTGAAAATTCTAGAGAGAATTTTAAAAGCTTCAAGAGAATTTCAACAATTTTGAGAGGGATTTGAAAAGTTTCAATGGGAATGGGAAGAATTGGGACAAAAATTGGAAAATTTTTAAGGGACTTTGAAAAAATTTCAACTGGAATTTTAGCCATTTTTTGACGTGAAATTGTAAACATGTGGACATGGATTTTGAAAATTCTAGAGAGAATTTTAAAAGCTTCAAGAGAATTTCAACAATTTTGAGAGGGATTTGAAAAGTTTCAATGGGAATGGGAGAATTGGGACAAAAATTGGAAAATTTTTAAGGGACTTTGAAAAAATTTCAACTGGAATTTTAGCCATTTTTTGACGTGAAATTGTAAACATGTGGCCATGGATTTTGAAAATTCTAGAGAGAATTTTAAAAGCTTCAAGAGAATTTCAACACTTTTGAGAGGGATTTGAAAAGTTTCAATGGGAATGGGAAGAATTGGACAAAAATTGGAAAATTTTTAGGGACTTTGAAAAAATTTCAACTGGAATTTTAGCAATTTTTTGACATGAAATTGTAAACATGTTGAAGTGGATTTTGAAAATTCTAGAGAGAATTTTAAAAGCTTCAACAGAATTTCAACAATTTTGAGAGGGATTTGAAAAGTTTCAATGGGAATGGGAAGAATTGGGACAAAAATTGGAAAATTTTTAAGGGACTTTGAAAAAATTTCAACTGGAATTTTAGCCATTTTTTGACGTGAAATTGTAAACATGTGGCCATGGATTTTGAAAATTCTAGAGAGAATTTTAAAAGCTTCAAGAGATTTTCAACAATTTTGAGAGGGATTTGAAAAGTTTCAATGGGAATGGGAAGAATTGGGACAAAAATTGGAAAATTTTTAAGGGACTTTGAAAAAATTTCAACTGGAATTTTAGCCATTTTTTGACGTGAAATTGTAAACATGTGGCCATGGATTTTGAAAATTCTAGAGAGAATTTTAAAAGCTTCAAGAGAATTTCAACAATTTTGAGAGGGATTTGAAAAGTTTCAATGGGAATGGGAAGAATTGGGACAAAAATTGGAAAATTTTTAAGGGACTTTGAAAAAATTTCAACTGGAATTTTAGCCATTTTTTGATGTGAAATTGTAAACATGTGGCCATGGATTTTGAAAATTCTAGAGAGAATTTAAAATCTTCAAGAGAATTTCAACAACTTTGAGAGGGATTTGAAAAGTTTCAATGGGAATGGGAAGAATTGGGACAAAAATTGGAAAATTTTAAGGGACTTTGAAAAAATTTCAACTGGAATTTTAGCCATTTTTTGACGTGAAATTGTAAACATGTGGCCATGGATTTTGAAAATTCTAGAGAGAATTTTAAAAGCTTCAACAGAATTTCAACAATTTTGAGAGGGATTTGAAAAGTTTCAATGGGAATGGGAAGAATTGGGACAAAAATTGGAAAATTTTTAAGGGACTTTGAAAAAATTTCAACTGGAATTTTAGCCATTTTTTGACGTGAAATTGTAAACATGTGGCCATGGATTTTGAAAATTCTAGAGAGAATTTTAAAAGCTTCAAGAGAATTTCAACAATTTTGAGAGGGATTTGAAAAGTTTCAATGGGAATGGGAAGAATTGTGACAAAAATTGGAAAATTTTTAAGGGACTTTGAAAAAATTTCAACTGGAATTTTAGCCATTTTTTTATGTGAAATTGTAAACATGTGGCCATGGATTTTGAAAATTCTAGAGAGAATTTTAAAAGCTTCAAGAGAATTTCAACAACTTTGAGAGGGATTTGAAAAGTTTCAATGGGAATGGGAAGAATTGGGACAAAAATTGTAAAATTTTTAAGGGACTTTGAAAAAATTTCAACTGGAATTTTAGCCATTTTTTGACGTGAAATTGTAAACATGTGGACATGGATTTTGAAAATTCTAGAGAGAATTTTAAAAGCTTCAAGAGAATTTCAACAATTTTGAGAGGGATTTGAAAAGTTTCAATGGGAATGGGAAGAATTGGGACAAAAATTGGAAAATTTTTAAGGGACTTTGAAAAAATTTCAACTGGAATTTTAGCCATTTTTTGACGTGAAATTGTAAACATGTGGCCATGGATTTTGAAAATTCTAGAGAGAATTTTAAAAGCTTCAAGAGAATTTACACAATTTTGAGAGGGATTTGAAAAGTTTCAATGGGAATGGGAAGAATTGGGACAAAAATTGGAAAATTTTTAAGGGACTTTGAAAAAATTTCAACTGGAATTTTAGCCATTTTTTGACGTGAAATTGTAAACATGTTGAAGTGGATTTTGAAAATTCTAGAGAGAATTTTAAAAGCTTCAACAGAATTTCAACAATTTTGAGAGGGATTTGAAAAGTTTCAATGGGAATGGGAAGAATTGGGACAAAAATTGGAAAATTTTTAAGGGACTTTGAAAAAATTTCAACTGGAATTTTAGCCATTTTTTGACGTGAAATTGTAAACATGTGGACATGGATTTTGAAAATTCTAGAGAGAATTTTAAAAGCTTCAAGAGAATTTCAACAATTTTGAGAGGGATTTGAAAAGTTTCAATGGGAATGGGAAGAATTGGGACAAAAATTGTAAAATTTTTAAGGGACTTTGAAAAAATTTCAACTGGAATTTTAGCCATTTTTTGACGTGAAATTGTAAACATGTGGCCATGGATTTTGAAAATTCTAGAGAGAATTTTAAAAGCTTCAAGAGAATTTCAATAATTTTGAGAGGGATTTGAAAAGTTTCAATGGAATGGGAAGAATTGGGACAAAAATTGGAAAATTTTTAAGGGACTTTGAAAAAATTTCAACTGGAATTTTAGCCATTTTTTGACGTGAAATTGTAAACATGTGGCCATGGATTTTGAAAATTCTAGAGAGAATTTTAAAAGCTTCAAGAGAATTTCAACAATTTTGAGAGGGATTTGAAAAGTTTCAATGGGAATGGGAAGAATTGGGACAAAAATTGGAAAATTTTTAAGGGACTTTGAAAAAATTTCAACTGGAATTTTAGCCATTTTTTGACGTGAAATTGTAAACATGTGGCCATGGATTTTGAAAATTCTAGAGAGAATTTTAAAAGCTTCAACAGAATTTCAACACTTTTGAGAGGGATTTGAAAAGTTTCAATGGGAATGGGAAGAATTGGGACAAAAATTGGAAAATTTTTAAGGGACTTTGAAAAAATTTCAACTGGAATTTTAGCAATTTTTTGACATGAAATTGTAAACATGTTGAAGTGGATTTTGAAAATTCTAGAGAGAATTTTAAAAGCTTCAACAGAATTTCAACAATTTTGAGAGGGATTTGAAAAGTTTCAATGGGAATGGGAAGAATTGGGACAAAAATTGGAAAATTTTTAAGGGACTTTGAAAAAATTTCAACTGGAATTTTAGCCATTTTTTGACGTGAAATTGTAAACATGTGGCCATGGATTTTGAAAATTCTAGAGAGAATTTTAAAAGCTTCAAGAGAATTTCAACAATTTTGAGAGGGATTTGAAAAGTTTCAATGGGAATGGGAAGAATTGGGACAAAAATTGGAAAATTTTTAAGGGACTTTGAAAAAATTTCAACTGGAATTTTAGCCATTTTTTGACGTGAAATTGTAAACATGTGGACATGGATTTTGAAAATTCTAGAGAGAATTTTAAAAGCTTCAAGAGAATTTCAACAATTTTGAGAGGGATTTGAAAAGTTTCAATGGGAATGGGAAGAATTGGGACAAAAATTGGAAAATTTTTAAGGGACTTTGAAAAAATTTCAACTGGAATTTTAGCCATTTTTTGACGTGAAATTGTAAACATGTGGACATGGATTTTGAAAATTCTAGAGAGAATTTTAAAAGCTTCAAGAGAATTTCAACAATTTTGAGAGGGATTTGAAAAGTTTCAATGGGAATGGGAAGAATTGGGACAAAAATTGGAAAATTTTGAAGGGACTTTGAAAAAATTTCAACTGGAATTTTAGCAATTTTTTGACATGAAATTGTAAACATGTTGAAGTGGATTTTGAAAATTCTAGAGAGAATTTTAAAAGCTTCAAGAGAATTTCAACAATTTTGAGAGGGATTTGAAAAGTTTCAATGGGAATGGGAAGAATTGGGACAAAAATTGGAAAATTTTTAAGGGACTTTGAAAAAATTTCAACTGGAATTTTAGCCATTTTTTTATGTGAAATTGTAAACATGTGGCCATGGATTTTGAAAATTCTAGAGAGAATTTTAAAAGCTTCAAGAACAGAATTTCTACAATTCTGAGAGGGATTTGAAAAAGTTTCAATGGGAATGGGAAGAATTGGGACAAAAATTGGAAAATTTTTAAGGGACTTTGAAAAAATTTCAACTGGAATTTTAGCCATTTTTTGACGTGAAATTGTAAACATGTGGACATGGATTTTGAAAATTCTAGAGAGAATTTTAAAAGCTTCAAGAGAATTTCAATAATTTTGAGAGGGATTTGAAAAGTTTCAATGGGAATAGGAAGAATTGGGACAAAAATTGGAAAATTTTTAAGGGACTTTGAAAAAATTTCAACTGGAATTTTTGCAATTTTTTGACATGAAATTGTAAACATGTGAAGTGGATTTTGAAAATTCTAGAGAGAATTTAAAAGCTTCAACAGAATTTCAACAATTTTGAGAGGGATTTGAAAAGTTTCAATGGGAATGGGAAGAATTGGGACAAAAATTGGAAAATTTTTAAGGGACTTTGAAAAAATTTCAACTGGAATTTTAGCAATTTTTTGACGTGAAATTGTAAACATGTGGACATGGATTTTGAAAATTCTAGAGAGAATTTTAAAAGCTTCAAGAGAATTTCAACAATTTTGAGAGGGATTTGAAAAGTTTCAGTGGGAATGGGAAGAATTGGGACAAAAATTGGAAAATTTTTAAGGGACTTTGAAAAAATTTCAACTGGAATTTTAGCCATTTTTTGACGTGAAATTGTAAACATGTGGCCATGGATTTTGAAAATTCTAGAGAGAATTTTAAAAGCTTTAACAGAATTTCTACAATTCTGAGAGGGATTTGAAAAGTTTCAATGGGAATGGGAAGAATTGGGACAAAAATTGGAAAATTTTTAAGGGACTTTGAAAAAATTTCAACTGGAATTTTAGCAATTTTTTGACGTGAAATTGTAAACATGTGGACATGGATTTTGAAAATTCTAGAGAGAATTTTAAAAGCTGTAACAGAATTTCTACAATTCTGAGAGGGATTTGAAAAGTTTCAATGGGAATGGGAAGAATTGGGACAAAAATTGGAAATTTTGTAAGGGACTTTGAAAAAATTTCAACTGGAATTTTTAGCCATTTTTTGACGTGAAATTGTAAACATGTGGCCATGGATTTTGAAAATTCTAGAGAGAATTTTAAAAGCTTCAAGAGAATTTCAACAATTTTTGAGAGGGATTTGAAAAGTTTCAATGGGAATGGGAAGAATTGGGACAAAAATTGGAAAATTTTTAAGGGACTTTGAAAAAATTTCAACTGGAATTTTAGCCATTTTTTGACGTGAAATTGTAAACATGTGGACATGGATTTTGAAAATTCTAGAGAGAATTTTAAAAGCTTCAAGAGAATTTCAACAATTTTGAGAGGGATTTGAAAAGTTTCAATGGGAATGGGAAGAATTGGGACAAAAATTGGAAAATTTTTAAGGGACTTTGAAAAAATTTCAACTGGAATTTTAGCCATTTTTTGACGTGAAATTGTAAACATGTGGCCATGGATTTTGAAAATTCTAGAGAGAATTTTAAAAGCTTCAAGAGAATTTCAACAATTTTGAGAGGGATTTGAAAAGTTTCAATGGGAATGGGAAGAATTGGGACAAAAATTGGAAAATTTTTAAGGGACTTTGAAAAAATTTCAACTGGAATTTTAGCCATTTTTTGACGTGAAATTGTAAACATGTGGACATGGATTTTGAAAATTCTAGAGAGAATTTTAAAAGCTTCAAGAGAATTTACACAATTTTGAGAGGGATTTGAAAAGTTTCAATGGGAATGGGAAGAATTGGGACAAAAATTGGAAAATTTTTAAGGGACTTTGAAAAAATTTCAACTGGAATTTTAGCCATTTTTTGACATGAAATTGTAAACATGTGGCCATGGATTTTGAAAATTCTAGAGAGAATTTTAAAAGCTTCAAGAGAATTTCAACAATTTTGAGAGGGATTTGAAAAGTTTCAATGGGAATGGGAAGAATTGGGACAAAAATTGGAAAATTTTTAAGGGACTTTGAAAAAATTTCAACTGGAATTTTAGCCATTTTTTGATGTGAAATTGTAAACATGTGGCCATGGATTTTGAAAATTCTAGAGAGAATTTTAAAATCTTCAAGAGAATTTCAACAACTTTGAGAGGGATTTGAAAAGTTTCAATGGGAATGGGAAGAATTGGGACAAAAATTGGAAAATTTTTAAGGGACTTTGAAAAAATTTCAACTGGAATTTTAGCCATTTTTTGACGTGAAATTGTAAACATGTGGCCATGGATTTTGAAAATTCTAGAGAGAATTTTAAAAGCTTCAACAGAATTTCAACAATTTTGAGAGGGATTTGAAAAGTTTCAATGGGAATGGGAAGAATTGGGACAAAAATTGGAAAATTTTTAAGGGACTTTGAAAAAATTTCAACTGGAATTTTAGCCATTTTTTGACGTGAAATTGTAAACATGTGGCCATGGATTTTGAAAATTCTAGAGAGAATTTTAAAAGCTTCAAGAGAATTTCAACAATTTTGAGAGGGATTTGAAAAGTTTCAATGGGAATGGGAAGAATTGGGACAAAAATTGGAAAATTTTTAAGGGACTTTGAAAAAATTTCAACTGGAATTTTAGCCATTTTTTTATGTGAAATTGTAAACATGTGGCCATGGATTTTGAAAATTCTAGAGAGAATTTTAAAAGCTTCAAGAGAATTTCAACAACTTTGAGAGGGATTTGAAAAGTTTCAATGGGAATGGGAAGAATTGGGACAAAAATTGGAAAATTTTTAAGGGACTTTGAAAAAATTTCAACTGGAATTTTAGCCATTTTTTGACGTGAAATTGTAAACATGTGGCCATGGATTTTGAAAATTCTAGAGAGAATTTTAAAAGCTTCAAGAGAATTTCAACAATTTTGAGAGGGATTTGAAAAGTTTCAATGGGAATGGGAAGAATTGGGACAAAAATTGGAAAATTTTTAAGGGACTTTGAAAAAATTTCAACTGGAATTTTAGCCATTTTTTGACGTGAAATTGTAAACATGTGGCCATGGATTTTGAAAATTCTAGAGAGAATTTTAAAAGCTTCAAGAGAATTTCAACAATTTTGAGAGGGATTTGAAAAGTTTCAATGGGAATGGGAAGAATTGGGACAAAAATTGGAAAATTTTTAAGGGACTTTGAAAAAATTTCAACTGGAATTTTAGCCATTTTTTGACGTGAAATTGTAAACATGTGGCCATGGATTTTGAAAATTCTAGAGAGAATTTTAAAAGCTTCAAGAGAATTTCAATAATTTTGAGAGGGATTTGAAAAGTTTCAATGGGAATGGGAAGAATTGGGACAAAAATTGGAAAATTTTTAAGGGACTTTGAAAAAATTTCAACTGGAATTTTAGCCATTTTTTGACGTGAAATTGTAAACATGTGGCCATGGATTTTGAAAATTCTAGAGAGAATTTTAAAAGCTTCAAGAGAATTTCAACAACTTTGAGAGGGATTTGAAAAGTTTCAATGGGAATGGGAAGAATTGGGACAAAAATTGGAAAATTTTTAAGGGACTTTGAAAAAATTTCAACTGGAATTTTAGCCATTTTTTGACGTGAAATTGTAAACATGTGGCCATGGATTTTGAAAATTCTAGAGAGAATTTTAAAAGCTTCAACAGAATTTCAACACTTTTGAGAGGGATTTGAAAAGTTTCAATGGGAATGGGAAGAATTGGGACAAAAATTGGAAAATTTTTAAGGGACTTTGAAAAAAATTTCAACTGGAATTTTAGCAATTTTTTGACGTGAAATTGTAAACATGTGGACATGGATTTTGAAAATTCTAGAGAGAATTTTAAAAGCTTCAAGAGAATTTCAACAATTTTGAGAGGGATTTGAAAAGTTTCAGTGGGAATGGGAAGAATTGGGACAAAAATTGGAAAATTTTTAAGGGACTTTGAAAAAATTTCAACTGGAATTTTAGCCATTTTTTGACGTGAAATTGTAAACATGTGGACATGGATTTTGAAAATTCTAGAGAGAATTTTAAAAGCTTTAACAGAATTTCTACAATACTGAGAGGGATTTGAAAAGTTTCAATGGGAATGGGAAGAATTGGGACAAAAATTGGAAAATTTTTAAGGGACTTTGAAAAAATTTCAACTGGAATTTTAGCAATTTTTTGACGTGAAATTGTAAACATGTGGACATGGATTTTGAAAATTCTAGAGAGAATTTTAAAAGCTTCAAGAGAATTTCAACAATTTTGAGAGGGATTTGAAAAGTTTCAATGGGAATGGGAAGAATTGGGACAAAAATTGGAAAATTTTTAAGGGACTTTGAAAAAATTTCAACTGGAATTTTAGCCATTTTTTGACGTGAAATTGTAAACATGTGGACATGGATTTTGAAAATTCTAGAGAGAATTTTATAAGCTGTAACAGAATTTCTACAATTCTGAGAGGGATTTGAAAAGTTTCAATGGGAATGGGAAGAATTGGGACAAAAATTGGAAATTTTGTAAGGGACTTTGAAAAAATTTCAACTGGATTTTTAGCAATTTTTTTATGTGAAATTGTAAACATGTGGCCATGGATTTTGAAAATTCTAGAGAGAATTTTAAAAGCTTCAAGAGAATTTCAACAATTTTGAGAGGGATTTGAAAAGTTTCAATGGGAATGGGAAGAATTGGGACAAAAATTGGAAAATTTTTAAGGGACTTTGAAAAAATTTCAACTGGAATTTTAGCCATTTTTTGACGTGAAATTGTAAACATGTGGACATGGATTTTGAAAATTCTAGAGAGAATTTTAAAAGCTTCAAGAGAATTTCAACAATTTTGAGAGGGATTTGAAAAGTTTCAATGGGAATGGGAAGAATTGGGACAAAATTGGAAAATTTTTAAGGGACTTTGAAAAAATTTCAACTGGAATTTTAGCCATTTTTTGACGTGAAATTGTAAACA
Organism: Streptopelia decaocto; assembly: GCF_964273445.1. Taxonomy (NCBI): domain Eukaryota; kingdom Metazoa; phylum Chordata; class Aves; order Columbiformes; family Columbidae; genus Streptopelia; species Streptopelia decaocto. The sequence goes on from NW_028116274.1 coordinate 15,788, forward strand.
TGTGGCCATGGATTTTGAAAATTCTAGAGAGAATTTTAAAAGCTTCAAGAGAATTTCAACAATTTTGAGAGGGATTTGAAAAGTTTCAATGGGAATGGGAAGAATTGGGACAAAAATTGGAAAATTTTGAAGGGACTTTGAAAAAATTTCAACTGGAATTTTAGCAATTTTTTGACATGAAATTGTAAACATGTTGAAGTGGATTTTGAAAATTCTAGAGAGAATTTTAAAAAGCTTCAACAGAATTTCAACAATTTTTGAGAGGGATTTGAAAAGTTTCAATGGGAATGGGAAGAATTGGGACAAAAATTGGAAAATTTTTAAGGGACTTTGAAAAAATTTCAACTGGAATTTTAGCAATTTTTTGACGTGAAATTGTAAACATGTGGCCATGGATTTTGAAAATTCTAGAGAGAATTTTAAAAGCTTCAAGAGAATTTCAACAATTTTGAGAGGGATTTGAAAAGTTTCAATGGGAATGGGAAGAATTGGGACAAAAATTGGAAATTTTTTAAGGGACTTTGAAAAAATTTCAACTGGATTTTTAGCAATTTTTTTATGTGAAATTGTAAACATGTGGCCATGGATTTTGAAAATTCTAGAGAGAATTTTAAAAGCTTCAAGAGAATTTCAACAATTTTGACAGGGATTTGAAAAGTTTCAATGGGAATGGGAAGAATTGGGACAAAAATTGGAAAATTTTTAAGGGACTTTGAAAAAATTTCAACTGGAATTTTAGCCATTTTTTGACGTGAAATTGTAAACATGTGGCCATGGATTTTGAAAATTCTAGAGAGAATTTTAAAAGCTTCAAGAGAATTTCAACAATTTTGAGAGGGATTTGAAAAGTTTCAATGGGAATGGGAAGAATTGGGACAAAAATTGGAAAATTTTAAGGGACTTTGAAAAATTTCAACTGGAATTTTAGCCATTTTTTGACGTGAAATTGTAAACATGTTGAAGTGGATTTTGAAAATTCTAGAGAGAATTTTAAAAGCTTCAAGAGAATTTCAACAATTTTGAGAGGGATTTGAAAAGTTTCAATGGGAATGGGAAGAATTGGGACAAAAATTGGAAAATTTTTAAGGGACTTTGAAAAAATTTCAACTGGAATTTTAGCCATTTTTTGACGTGAAATTGTAAACATGTGGCCATGGATTTTGAAAATTCTAGAGAGAATTTTAAAAGCTTCAAGAGAATTTCAACAATTTTGAGAGGGATTTGAAAAGTTTCAATGGGAATGGGAAGAATTGGGACAAAAATTGGAAATTTTTAAGGGACTTTGAAAAAATTTCAACTGGATTTTTAGCAATTTTTTTATGTGAAATTGTAAACATGTGGCCATGGATTTTGAAAATTCTAGAGAGAATTTTAAAAGCTTCAAGAGAATTTACACAATTTTGAGAGGGATTTGAAAAGCTTCAGTGGGAATGGGAAGAATTGGGACAAAAATTGGAAAATTTTTAAGGGACTTTGAAAAAATTTCAACTGGAATTTTAGCCATTTTTTTACGTGAAATTGTAAACATGTGGACATGGATTTTGAAAATTCTAGAGAGAATTTTAAAAGCTTCAAGAGAATTTCAACAATTTTGAGAGGGATTTGAAAAGTTTCAATGGGAATGGGAAGAATTGGGACAAAAATTGGAAATTTTTTAAGGGACTTTGAAAAAATTTCAACTGGATTTTTAGCAATTTTTTTATGTGAAATTGTAAACATGTGGCCATGGATTTTGAAAATTCTAGAGAGAATTTTAAAAGCTTCAAGAGAATTTCAACAATTTTGAGAGGGATTTGAAAAGTTTCAATGGGAATGGGAAGAATTGGGACAAAAATTGGAAAATTTTTAAGGACTTTGAAAAAATTTCAACTGGAATTTTAGCCATTTTTTTATGTGAAATTGTAAACATGTGGCCATGGATTTTGAAAATTCTAGAGAGAATTTTAAAAGCTTCAAGAGAATTTCAACAATTTTGAGAGGGATTTGAAAAGTTTCAATGGGAATGGGAAGAATTGGGACAAAAATTGGAAAATTTTTAAGGGACTTTGAAAAAATTTCAACTGGAATTTTAGCCATTTTTTGACGTGAAATTGTAAACATGTGGACATGGATTTTGAAAATTCTAGAGAGAATTTTAAAAGCTTCAAGAGAATTTCAACAATTTTGAGAGGGATTTGAAAAGTTTCAATGGGAATGGGAAGAATTGGGACAAAAATTGGAAAATTTTGAAGGACTTTGAAAAAATTTCAACTGGAATTTTAGCCATTTTTTTATGTGAAATTGTAAACATGTGGCCATGGATTTTGAAAATTCTAGAGAGAATTTTAAAAGCTTCAAGAGAATTTCAACAATTTTGAGAGGGATTTGAAAAGTTTCAATGGGAATGGGAAGAATTGGGACAAAAATTGGAAAATTTTTAAGGGACTTTGAAAAAATTTCAACTGGAATTTTAGCCATTTTTTGACGTGAAATTGTAAACATGTGGACATGGATTTTGAAAATTCTAGAGAGAATTTTAAAAGCTTCAAGAGAATTTCAACAATTTGGAGAGGGATTTGAAAAGTTTCAATGGGAATGGGAAGAATTGGGACAAAAATTGGAAAATTTTTAAGGAACTTTGAAAAAATTTCAACTGGAATTTTAGCCATTTTTTTATGTGAAATTGTAAACATGTGGCCATGGATTTTGAAAATTCTAGAGAGAATTTTAAAAGCTTCAAGAGAATTTCAACAATTTTTGAGAGGGATTTGAAAAGTTTCAATGGGAATGGGAAGAATTGGGACAAAAATTGGAAAATTTTTAAGGGACTTTGAAAAAATTTCAACTGGAATTTTAGCCATTTTTTGACGTGAAATTGTAAACATGTGGCCATGGATTTTGAAAATTCTAGAGAGAATTTTAAAAGCTTCAAGAGAATTTCAACAATTTTGAGAGGGATTTGAAAAGTTTCAATGGGAATGGGAAGAATTGGGACAAAAATTGGAAAATTTTTAAGGGACTTTGAAAAAATTTCAACTGGAATTTTAGCCATTTTTTGATGTGAAATTGTAAACATGTGGCCATGGATTTTGAAAATTCTAGAGAGAATTTTAAAAGCTTCAAGAGAATTTCAACAACTTTGAGAGGGATTTGAAAAGTTTCAATGGGAATGGGAAGAATTGGGACAAAAATTGGAAAATTTTTAAGGGACTTTGAAAAAATTTCAACTGGAATTTTAGCCATTTTTTGACGTGAAATTGTAAACATGTGGACATGGATTTTGAAAATTCTAGAGAGAATTTTAAAAGCTTCAAGAGAATTTCAACAATTTTGAGAGGGATTTGAAAAGTTTCAATGGGAATGGGAAGAATTGGGACAAAAATTGGAAAATTTTTAAGGGACTTTGAAAAAATTTCAACTGGAATTTTAGCCATTTTTTGACGTGAAATTGTAAACATGTGGCCATGGATTTTGAAAATTCTAGAGAGAATTTTAAAAGCTTCAAGAGAATTTCAACAATTTTGAGAGGGATTTGAAAAGTTTCAATGGGAATGGGAAGAATTGGGACAAAAATTGGAAAATTTTTAAGGGACTTTGAAAAAATTTCAACTGGAATTTTAGCCATTTTTTGACGTGAAATTGTAAACATGTGGCCATGGATTTTGAAAATTCTAGAGAGAATTTTAAAAGCTTCAAGAGAATTTCAACAATTTTGAGAGGGATTTGAAAAGTTTCAATGGGAATGGGAAGAATTGGGACAAAAATTGGAAATTTTTTAAGGGACTTTGAAAAAATTTCAACTGGATTTTTAGCAATTTTTTTATGTGAAATTGTAAACATGTGGCCATGGATTTTGAAAATTCTAGAGAGAATTTTAAAAGCTTCAAGAGAATTTACACAATTTTGAGAGGGATTTGAAAAGTTTCAGTGGGAATGGGAAGAATTGGGACAAAAATTGGAAAATTTTTAAGGGACTTTGAAAAAATTTCAACTGGAATTTTAGCCATTTTTTGACGTGAAATTGTAAACATGTGGCCATGGATTTTGAAAATTCTAGAGAGAATTTTAAAAGCTTCAAGAGAATTTCAACAATTTTGAGAGGGATTTGAAAAGTTTCAATGGGAATGGGAAGAATTGGGACAAAAATTGGAAAATTTTTAAGGGACTTTGAAAAAATTTCAACTGGAATTTTAGCCATTTTTTGACGTGAAATTGTAAACATGTTGAAGTGGATTTTGAAAATTCTAGAGAGAATTTTAAAAGCTTCAAGAGAATTTCAACAATTTGGAGAGGGATTTGAAAAGTTTCAATGGGAATGGGAAGAATTGGGACAAAAATTGGAAAATTTTTAAGGAACTTTGAAAAAATTTCAACTGGAATTTTAGCCATTTTTTTATGTGAAATTGTAAACATGTGGCCATGGATTTTGAAAATTCTAGAGAGAATTTTAAAAGCTTCAAGAGAATTTCAACAATTTTGAGAGGGATTTGAAAAGTTTCAATGGGAATGGGAAGAATTGGGACAAAAATTGGAAAATTTTTAAGGGACTTTGAAAAAATTTCAACTGGAATTTTAGCCATTTTTTGACGTGAAATTGTAAACATGTGGCCATGGATTTTGAAAATTCTAGAGAGAATTTTAAAAGCTTCAAGAGAATTTCAACAATTTTGAGAGGGATTTGAAAAGTTTCAATGGGAATGGGAAGAATTGGGACAAAAATTGGAAAATTTTTAAGGGACTTTGAAAAAATTTCAACTGGAATTTTAGCCATTTTTTGATGTGAAATTGTAAACATGTGGCCATGGATTTTGAAAATTCTAGAGAGAATTTTAAAAGCTTCAAGAGAATTTCAACAACTTTGAGAGGGATTTGAAAAGTTTCAATGGGAATGGGAAGAATTGGGACAAAAATTGGAAAATTTTTAAGGGACTTTGAAAAAATTTCAACTGGAATTTTAGCCATTTTTTGACGTGAAATTGTAAACATGTGGACATGGATTTTGAAAATTCTAGAGAGAATTTTAAAAGCTTCAAGAGAATTTCAACAATTTTGAGAGGGATTTGAAAAGTTTCAATGGGAATGGGAAGAATTGGGACAAAAATTGGAAAATTTTTAAGGGACTTTGAAAAAATTTCAACTGGAATTTTAGCCATTTTTTGACGTGAAATTGTAAACATGTGGACATGGATTTTGAAAATTCTAGAGAGAATTTTAAAAGCTTCAAGAGAATTTCAACAATTTTGAGAGGGATTTGAAAAGTTTCAATGGGAATGGGAAGAATTGGGACAAAAATTGGAAAATTTTTAAGGGACTTTGAAAAAATTTCAACTGGAATTTTAGCCATTTTTTTGACGTGAAATTGTAAACATGTGGACATGGATTTTGAAAATTCTAGAGAGAATTTTAAAAGCTTCAAGAGAATTTCAACAATTTTGAGAGGGATTTGAAAAGTTTCAATGGGAATGGGAAGAATTGGGACAAAAATTGGAAAATTTTTAAGGGACTTTGAAAAAATTTCAACTGGAATTTTAGCCATTTTTTGACGTGAAATTGTAAACATGTGGACATGGATTTTGAAAATTCTAGAGAGAATTTAAAAGCTTTAACAGAATTTCTACAATTCTGAGAGGGATTTGAAAAGTTTCAATGGGAATGGGAAGAATTGGGACAAAAATTGGAAAATTTTTAAGGGACTTTGAAAAAATTTCAACTGGAATTTTAGCCATTTTTTGACGTGAAATTGTAAACATGTGGCCATGGATTTTGAAAATTCTAGAGAGAATTTTAAAAGCTTCAACAGAATTTCAACAATTTTGAGAGGGATTTGAAAAGTTTCAATGGGAATGGGAAGAATTGGGACAAAAATTGGAAATTTTTTAAGGGACTTTGAAAAAATTTCAACTGGATTTTTAGCAATTTTTTTATGTGAAATTGTAAACATGTGGCCATGGATTTTGAAAATTCTAGAGAGAATTTTAAAAGCTTCAAGAGAATTTCAACAATTTTGAGAGGGATTTGAAAAGTTTCAATGGGAATGGGAAGAATTGGGACAAAAATTGGAAAATTTTTAAGGGACTTTGAAAAAATTTCAACTGGAATTTTAGCCATTTTTTGACGTGAAATTGTAAACATGTGGACATGGATTTTGAAAATTCTAGAGAGAATTTTAAAAGCTTCAAGAGAATTTCAACAATTTTGAGAGGGATTTGAAAAGTTTCAATGGGAATGGGAAGAATTGGGACAAAAATTGGAAAATTTTTAAGGGACTTTGAAAAAATTTCAACTGGAATTTTAGCCATTTTTTGACGTGAAATTGTAAACATGTGGACATGGATTTTGAAAATTCTAGAGAGAATTTTAAAAGCTTCAAGAGAATTTCAACAATTTTGAGAGGGATTTGAAAAGTTTCAATGGGAATGGGAAGAATTGGGACAAAAATTGGAAAATTTTTAAGGGACTTTGAAAAAATTTCAACTGGAATTTTAGCCATTTTTTGACGTGAAATTGTAAACATGTGGACATGGATTTTGAAAATTCTAGAGAGAATTTAAAAGCTTTAACAGAATTTCTACAATTCTGAGAGGGATTGAAAAGTTTCAATGGGAATGGGAAGAATTGGGACAAAAATTGGAAAATTTTTAAGGGACTTTGAAAAAATTTCAACTGGAATTTTAGCCATTTTTTTGACGTGAAATTGTAAACATGTGGACATGGATTTTGAAAATTCTAGAGAGAATTTTAAAAGCTTCAACAGAATTTCAACAATTTTGAGAGGGATTTGAAAAGTTTCAATGGGAATGGGAAGAATTGGGACAAAAATTGGAAATTTTTTAAGGGACTTTGAAAAAATTTCAACTGGATTTTTAGCAATTTTTTTATGTGAAATTGTAAACATGTGGCCATGGATTTTGAAAATTCTAGAGAGAATTTTAAAAGCTTCAAGAGAATTTCAACAATTTTGAGAGGGATTTGAAAAGTTTCAATGGGAATGGGAAGAATTGGGACAAAAATTGGAAAATTTTTAAGGGACTTTGAAAAAATTTCAACTGGAATTTTAGCCATTTTTTGACGTGAAATTGTAAACATGTGGACATGGATTTTGAAAATTCTAGAGAGAATTTTAAAAGCTTCAAGAGAATTTCAACAATTTTGAGAGGGATTTGAAAAGTTTCAATGGGAATGGGAAGAATTGGGACAAAAATTGGAAAATTTTTAAGGGACTTTGAAAAAATTTCAACTGGAATTTTAGCCATTTTTTGACGTGAAATTGTAAACATGTGGCCATGGATTTTGAAAATTCTAGAGAGAATTTTAAAAGCTTCAACAGAATTTCAACACTTTTGAGAGGGATTTGAAAAGTTTCAATGGGAATGGGAAGAATTGGGACAAAAATTGGAAAATTTTTAAGGGACTTTGAAAAAATTTCAACTGGAATTTTAGCCATTTTTTGACGTGAAATTGTAAACATGTGGCCATGGATTTTGAAAATTCTAGAGAGAATTTTAAAAGCTTCAAGAGAATTTCAACAATTTTGAGAGGGATTTGAAAAGTTTCAATGGGAATGGGAAGAATTGGGACAAAAATTGGAAAATTTTTAAGGGACTTTGAAAAAATTTCAACTGGAATTTTAGCCATTTTTTGACGTGAAATTGTAAACATGTGGCCATGGATTTTGAAAATTCTAGAGAGAATTTTAAAAGCTTCAAGAGAATTTCAACAATTTTGAGAGGGATTTGAAAAGTTTCAATGGGAATGGGAAGAATTGGGACAAAAATTGGAAAATTTTTAAGGGACTTTGAAAAAATTTCAACTGGAATTTTAGCCATTTTTTGATGTGAAATTGTAAACATGTGGCCATGGATTTTGAAAATTCTAGAGAGAATTTTAAAATCTTCAAGAGAATTTCAACAACTTTGAGAGGGATTTGAAAAGTTTCAATGGGAATGGGAAGAACTGGGACAAAAATTGGAAAATTTTTAAGGGACTTTGAAAAAATTTCAACTGGAATTTTAGCCATTTTTTGACGTGAAATTGTAAACATGTGGACATGGATTTTGAAAATTCTAGAGAGAATTTTAAAAGCTTCAAGAGAATTTCAACAATTTTGAGAGGGATTTGAAAAGTTTCAATGGGAATGGGAAGAATTGGGACAAAAATTGGAAAATTTTTAAGGGACTTTGAAAAAATTTCAACTGGAATTTTAGCCATTTTTTGACGTGAAATTGTAAACATGTGGACATGGATTTTGAAAATTCTAGAGAGAATTTTAGAAGCTTCAACAGAATTTCAACAATTTTGAGAGGGATTTGAAAAGTTTCAATGGGAATGGGAAGAATTGGGACAAAAATTGGAAAATTTTGAAGGGACTTTGAAAAAATTTCAACTGGAATTTTAGCAATTTTTTGACATGAAATTGTAAACATGTTGAAGTGGATTTTGAAAATTCTAGAGAGAATTTTAAAAGCTTCAACAGAATTTCAACAATTTTGAGAGGGATTTGAAAAGTTTCAATGGGAATGGGAAGAATTGGGACAAAAATTGGAAAATTTTTAAGGGACTTTGAAAAAATTTCAACTGGAATTTTAGCAATTTTTTGACGTGAAATTGTAAACATGTGGACATGGATTTTGAAAATTCTAGAGAGAATTTTAAAAGCTTCAAGAGAATTTCAACAATTTTGAGAAAGTTTCAATGGGAATGGGAAGAATTGGGACAAAAATTGGAAAATTTTTAAGGGACTTTGAAAAAATTTCAACTGGAATTTTAGCCATTTTTTTATGTGAAATTGTAAACATGTGGCCATGGATTTTGAAAATTCTAGAGAGAATTTTAAAAGCTTCAAGAGAATTTCAACAACTTTGAGAGGGATTTGAAAAGTTTCAATGGGAATGGGAAGAATTGGGACAAAAATTGTAAAATTTTTAAGGGACTTTGAAAAAATTTCAACTGGAATTTTAGCCATTTTTTTATGTGAAATTGTAAACATGTGGCCATGGATTTTGAAAATTCTAGAGAGAATTTTAAAAGCTTCAAGAGAATTTCAACAATTTTGAGAGGGATTTGAAAAGTTTCAATGGGAATGGGAAGAATTGGGACAAAAATTGGAAAATTTTTAAGGGACTTTGAAAAAATTTCAACTGGAATTTTAGCCATTTTTTGACGTGAAATTGTAAACATGTGGCCATGCATTTTGAAAATTCTAGAGAGAATTTTAAAAGCTTCAAGAGAATTTCAACAATTTTGAGAGGGATTTGAAAAGTTTCAATGGGAATGGGAAGAATTGGGACAAAAATTGGAAAATTTTTAAGGGACTTTGAAAAAATTTCAACTGGAATTTTAGCAATTTTTTGACATGAAATTGTAAACATGTTGAAGTGGATTTTGAAAATTCTAGAGAGAATTTTAAAAGCTTCAAGAGAATTTCAACAATTTTGAGAGGGATTTGAAAAGTTTCAATGGGAATGGGAAGAATTGGGACAAAAATTGGAAAATTTTTAAGGGACTTTGAAAAAATTTCAACTGGAATTTTAGCCATTTTTTGACGTGAAATTGTAAACATGTGGCCATGGATTTTGAAAATTCTAGAGAGAATTTTAAAAGCTTCAACAGAATTTCAACAATTTTGAGAGGGATTTGAAAAGTTTCAATGGGAATGGGAAGAATTGGGACAAAAATTGGAAAATTTTTAAGGGACTTTGAAAAATTTCAACTGGATTTTTAGCAATTTTTTTATGTGAAATTGTAAACATGTGGACATGGATTTTGAAAATTCTAGAGAGAATTTTAAAAGCTTCAAGAGAATTTCAACAATTTTGAGAGGGATTTGAAAAGTTTCAATGGGAATGGGAAGAATTGGGACAAAAATTGGAAAATTTTTAAGGGACTTTGAAAAAATTTCAACTGGAATTTTAGCCATTTTTTGACGTGAAATTGTAAACATGTGGACATGGATTTTGAAAATTCTAGAGAGAATTTTAAAAGCTTCAAGAGAATTTCAACAATTTTGAGAGGGATTTGAAAAGTTTCAATGGGAATGGGAAGAATTGGGACAAAAATTGGAAAATTTTTAAGGGACTTTGAAAAAATTTCAACTGGAATTTTAGACATTTTTTGACGTGAAATTGTAAACATGTGGCCATGGATTTTGAAAATTCTAGAGAGAATTTTAAAAGCTTCAAGAGAATTTCAACAATTTTGAGAGGGATTTGAAAAGTTTCAATGGGAATGGGAAGAATTGGGACAAAAATTGGAAAATTTTTAAGGGACTTTGAAAAAATTTCAACTGGAATTTTAGCCATTTTTTGACGTGAAATTGTAAACATGTGGACATGGATTTTGAAAATTCTAGAGAGAATTTTAAAAGCTTCAAGAGAATTTCAACAATTTTGAGAGGGATTTGAAAAGTTTCAATGGGAATGGGAAGAATTGGGACAAAAATTGGAAAATTTTTAAGGGACTTTGAAAAAATTTCAACTGGAATTTTAGCCATTTTTTGACGTGAAATTGTAAACATGTGGCCATGGATTTTGAAAATTCTAGAGAGAATTTTAAAAGCTTCAAGAGAATTTCAACAATTTTGAGAGGGATTTGAAAAGTTTCAATGGGAATGGGAAGAATTGGGACAAAAATTGGAAAATTTTTAAGGGACTTTGAAAAAATTTCAACTGGAATTTTAGCCATTTTTTGACGTGAAATTGTAAACATGTGGACATGGATTTTGAAAATTCTAGAGAGAATTTTAAAAGCTTCAAGAGAATTTCAACAATTTTGAGAGGGATTTGAAAAGTTTCAATGGGAATGGGAAGAATTGGGACAAAAATTGGAAAATTTTTAAGGGACTTTGAAAAAATTTCAACTGGAATTTTAGCCATTTTTTGATGTGAAATTGTAAACATGTGGACATGGATTTTGAAAATTCTAGAGAGAATTTTAAAAGCTTCAAGAGAATTTCAACAACTTTGAGAGGGATTTGAAAAGTTTCAATGGGAATGGGAAGAATTGGGACAAAAATTGGAAAATTTTTAAGGGACTTTGAAAAAATTTCAACTGGAATTTTAGCCATTTTTTGACGTGAAATTGTAAACATGTGGACATGGATTTTGAAAATTCTAGAGAGAATTTTAAAAGCTTCAAGAGAATTTCAACAATTTTGAGAGGGATTTGAAAAGTTTCAATGGGAATGGGAAGAATTGGAACAAAAATTGGAAAATTTTTAAGGGACTTTGAAAAAATTTCAACTGGAATTTTAGCCATTTTTTGACGTGAAATTGTAAACATGTGGACATGGATTTTGAAAATTCTAGAGAGAATTTTAGAAGCTTCAACAGAATTTCAACAATTTTGAGAGGGATTTGAAAAGTTTCAATGGGAATGGGAAGAATTGGGACAAAAATTGGAAAATTTTTAAGGGACTTTGAAAAAATTTCAACTGGAATTTTAGCAATTTTTTGACATGAAATTGTAAACATGTTGAAGTGGATTTTGAAAATTCTAGAGAGAATTTTAAAAGCTTCAAGAGAATTTCAACAATTTTGAGAGGGATTTGAAAAGTTTCAATGGGAATGGGAAGAATTGGGACAAAAATTGGAAAATTTTTAAGGGACTTTGAAAAAATTTCAACTGGAATTTTAGCCATTTTTTGACGTGAAATTGTAAACATGTGGACATGGATTTTGAAAATTCTAGAGAGAATTTTAAAAGCTTCAAGAGAATTTCAACAATTTTGAGAGGGATTTGAAAAGTTTCAATGGGAATGGGAAGAATTGGGACAAAAATTGGAAAATTTTTAAGGGACTTTGAAAAAATTTCAACTGGAATTTTAGCCATTTTTTGACGTGAAATTGTAAACATGTGGCCATGGATTTTGAAAATTCTAGAGAGAATTTTAGAAGCTTCAACAGAATTTCAACAATTTTGAGAGGGATTTGAAAAGTTTCAATGGGAATGGGAAGAATTGGGACAAAAATTGGAAAATTTTTAAGGGACTTTGAAAAAATTTCAACTGGAATTTTAGCCATTTTTTGACGTGAAATTGTAAACATGTTGAAGTGGATTTTGAAAATTCTAGAGAGAATTTTAAAAGCTTCAAGAGAATTTCAACAATTTTGAGAGGGATTTGAAAAGTTTCAATGGGAATGGGAAGAATTGGGACAAAAATTGGAAAATTTTTAAGGGACTTTGAAAAAATTTCAACTGGAATTTTAGCCATTTTTTGACGTGAAATTGTAAACATGTGGACATGGATTTTGAAAATTCTAGAGAGAATTTTAGAAGCTTCAAGAGAATTTCAACAATTTTGAGAGGGATTTGAAAAGTTTCAATGGGAATGGGAAGAATTGGGACAAAAATTGGAAAATTTTTAAGGGACTTTGAAAAAATTTCAACTGGAATTTTAGCCATTTTTTGATGTGAAATTGTAAACATGTGGCCATGGATTTTGAAAATTCTAGAGAGAATTTTAAAATCTTCAAGAGAATTTCAACAACTTTGAGAGGGATTTGAAAAGTTTCAATGGGAATGGGAAGAACTGGGACAAAAATTGGAAAATTTTTAAGGGACTTTGAAAAAATTTCAACTGGAATTTTAGCAATTTTTTGACGTGAAATTGTAAACATGTGGCCATGGATTTTGAAAATTCTAGAGAGAATTTTAAAAGCTTCAAGAGAATTTCAACAATTTTGAGAGGGATTTGAAAAGTTTCAATGGGAATGGGAAGAATTGGGACAAAAATTGGAAAATTTTTAAGGGACTTTGAAAAAATTTCAACTGGAATTTTAGCCATTTTTTGACGTGAAATTGTAAACATGTGGACATGGATTTTGAAAATTCTAGAGAGAATTTTAAAAGCTTCAACAGAATTTCAACAATTTTGAGAGGGATTTGAAAAGTTTCAATGGGAATGGGAAGAATTGGGACAAAAATTGGAAAATTTTGAAGGGACTTTGAAAAAATTTCAACTGGAATTTTAGCAATTTTTTGACATGAAATTGTAAACATGTTGAAGTGGATTTTGAAAATTCTAGAGAGAATTTTAAAAGCTTCAACAGAATTTCAACAATTTTGAGAGGGATTTGAAAAGTTTCAATGGGAATGGGAAGAATTGGGACAAAAATTGGAAAATTTTTAAGGGACTTTGAAAAAATTTCAACTGGAATTTTAGCCATTTTTTGACGTGAAATTGTAAACATGTGGACATGGATTTTGAAAATTCTAGAGAGAATTTTAAAAGCTTCAAGAGAATTTCAACAATTTTGAGAGGGATTTGAAAAGTTTCAATGGGAATGGGAAGAATTGGGACAAAAATTGGAAAATTTTTAAGGGACTTTGAAAAAATTTCAACTGGAATTTTAGCCATTTTTTTATGTGAAATTGTAAACATGTGGCCATGGATTTTGAAAATTCTAGAGAGAATTTTAAAAGCTTCAAGAGAATTTCAACAACTTTGAGAGGGATTTGAAAAGTTTCAATGGGAATGGGAAGAATTGGGACAAAAATTGTAAAATTTTTAAGGGACTTTGAAAAAATTTCAACTGGAATTTTAGCCATTTTTTTATGTGAAATTGTAAACATGTGGCCATGGATTTTGAAAATTCTAGAGAGAATTTTAAAAGCTTCAAGAGAATTTCAACAATTTTGAGAGGGATTTGAAAAGTTTCAATGGGAATGGGAAGAATTGGGACAAAAATTGGAAAATTTTTAAGGGACTTTGAAAAAATTTCAACTGGAATTTTAGCCATTTTTTGACGTGAAATTGTAAACATGTGGCCATGCATTTTGAAAATTCTAGAGAGAATTTTAAAAGCTTCAAGAGAATTTCAACAATTTGGAGAGGGATTTGAAAAGTTTCAATGGGAATGGGAAGAATTGGGACAAAAATTGGAAAATTTTTAAGGGACTTTGAAAAAATTTCAACTGGATTTTTAGCAATTTTTTGACGTGAAATTGTAAACATGTTGAAGTGGATTTTGAAAATTCTAGAGAGAATTTTAAAAGCTTCAAGAGAATTTCAACAATTTTGAGAGGGATTTGAAAAGTTTCAATGGGAATGGGAAGAATTGGGACAAAAATTGGAAAATTTTTAAGGGACTTTGAAAAAATTTCAACTGGAATTTTAGCCATTTTTTGACGTGAAATTGTAAACATGTGGCCATGGATTTTGAAAATTCTAGAGAGAATTTTAAAAGCTTCAACAGAATTTCAACAATTTTGAGAGGGATTTGAAAAGTTTCAATGGGAATGGGAAGAATTGGGACAAAAATTGGAAAATTTTTAAGGGACTTTGAAAAAATTTCAACTGGATTTTTAGCAATTTTTTTATGTGAAATTGTAAACATGTGGACATGGATTTTGAAAATTCTAGAGAGAATTTTAAAAGCTTCAAGAGAATTTCAACAATTTTGAGAGGGATTTGAAAAGTTTCAATGGGAATGGGAAGAATTGGGACAAAAATTGGAAAATTTTTAAGGGACTTTGAAAAAATTTCAACTGGAATTTTAGCCATTTTTTGACGTGAAATTGTAAACATGTGGACATGGATTTTGAAAATTCTAGAGAGAATTTTAAAAGCTTCAAGAGAATTTCAACAATTTTGAGAGGGATTTGAAAAGTTTCAATGGGAATGGGAAGAATTGGGACAAAAATTGGAAAATTTTTAAGGGACTTTGAAAAAATTTCAACTGGAATTTTAGCCATTTTTTGACGTGAAATTGTAAACATGTGGCCATGGATTTTGAAAATTCTAGAGAGAATTTTAAAAGCTTCAAGAGAATTTCAACAATTTTGAGAGGGATTTGAAAAGTTTCAATGGGAATGGGAAGAATTGGGACAAAAATTGGAAAATTTTTAAGGGACTTTGAAAAAATTTCAACTGGAATTTTAGCCATTTTTTGACGTGAAATTGTAAACATGTGGACATGGATTTTGAAAATTCTAGAGAGAATTTTAAAAGCTTCAAGAGAATTTCAACAATTTTGAGAGGGATTTGAAAAGTTTCAATGGGAATGGGAAGAATTGGGACAAAAATTGGAAAATTTTTAAGGGACTTTGAAAAAATTTCAACTGGAATTTTAGCCATTTTTTGACGTGAAATTGTAAACATGTGGCCATGGATTTTGAAAATTCTAGAGAGAATTTTAAAAGCTTCAAGAGAATTTCAACAATTTTGAGAGGGATTTGAAAAGTTTCAATGGGAATGGGAAGAATTGGGACAAAAATTGGAAAATTTTTAAGGGACTTTGAAAAAATTTCAACTGGAATTTTAGCCATTTTTTGACGTGAAATTGTAAACATGTGGACATGGATTTTGAAAATTCTAGAGAGAATTTTAAAAGCTTCAAGAGAATTTCAACAATTTTGAGAGGGATTTGAAAAGTTTCAATGGGAATGGGAAGAATTGGGACAAAAATTGGAAAATTTTTAAGGGACTTTGAATAAATTTCAACTGGAATTTTAGCCATTTTTTGATGTGAAATTGTAAACATGTGGCCATGGATTTTGAAAATTCTAGAGAGAATTTTAAAAGCTTCAAGAGAATTTCAACAACTTTGAGAGGGATTTGAAAAGTTTCAATGGGAATGGGAAGAATTGGGACAAAAATTGGAAAATTTTTAAGGGACTTTGAAAAAATTTCAACTGGAATTTTAGCCATTTTTTGACGTGAAATTGTAAACATGTGGACATGGATTTTGAAAATTCTAGAGAGAATTTTAAAAGCTTCAAGAGAATTTCAACAATTTTGAGAGGGATTTGAAAAGTTTCAATGGGAATGGGAAGAATTGGAACAAAAATTGGAAAATTTTTAAGGGACTTTGAAAAAATTTCAACTGGAATTTTAGCCATTTTTTGACGTGAAATTGTAAACATGTGGACATGGATTTTGAAAATTCTAGAGAGAATTTTAGAAGCTTCAACAGAATTTCAACAATTTTGAGAGGGATTTGAAAAGTTTCAATGGGAATGGGAAGAATTGGGACAAAAATTGGAAAATTTTGAAGGGACTTTGAAAAAATTTCAACTGGAATTTTAGCAATTTTTTGACATGAAATTGTAAACATGTTGAAGTGGATTTTTAAAATTCTAGAGAGAATTTTAAAAGCTTCAACAGAATTTCAACAATTTTGAGAGGGATTTGAAAAGTTTCAATGGGAATGGGAAGAATTGGGACAAAAATTGGAAAATTTTTAAGGGACTTTGAAAAAATTTCAACTGGAATTTTAGCCATTTTTTGACGTGAAATTGTAAACATGTGGACATGGATTTTGAAAATTCTAGAGAGAATTTTAAAAGCTTCAAGAGAATTTCAACAATTTTGAGAGGGATTTGAAAAGTTTCAATGGGAATGGGAAGAATTGGGACAAAAATTGGAAAATTTTTAAGGGACTTTGAAAAAATTTCAACTGGAATTTTAGCCATTTTTTTATGTGAAATTGTAAACATGTGGCCATGGATTTTGAAAATTCTAGAGAGAATTTTAAAAGCTTCAAGAGAATTTCAACAACTTTGAGAGGGATTTGAAAAGTTTCAATGGGAATGGGAAGAATTGGGACAAAAATTGGAAAATTTTTAAGGGACTTTGAAAAAATTTCAACTGGAATTTTAGCCATTTTTTGACGTGAAATTGTAAACATGTTGAAGTGGATTTTGAAAATTCTAGAGAGAATTTTAAAAGCTTCAAGAGAATTTCAACAATTTTGAGAGGGATTTGAAAAGTTTCAATGGGAATGGGAAGAATTGGGACAAAAATTGGAAAATTTTTAAGGGACTTTGAAAAAATTTCAACTGGAATTTTAGCCATTTTTTGACGTGAAATTGTAAACATGTGGACATGGATTTTGAAAATTCTAGAGAGAATTTTAGAAGCTTCAACAGAATTTCAACAATTTTGAGAGGGATTTGAAAAGTTTCAATGGGAATGGGAAGAATTGGGACAAAAATTGGAAAATTTTTAAGGGACTTTGAAAAAATTTCAACTGGAATTTTAGCCATTTTTTGACGTGAAATTGTAAACATGTGGACATGGATTTTGAAAATTCTAGAGAGAATTTTAAAAGCTTCAAGAGAATTTCAACAATTTTGAGAGGGATTTGAAAAGTTTCAATGGGAATGGGAAGAATTGGGACAAAAATTGGAAATTTTTTAAGGGACTTTGAAAAAATTTCAACTGGATTTTTAGCAATTTTTTTATGTGAAATTGTAAACATGTGGACATGGATTTTGAAAATTCTAGAGAGAATTTTAAAAGCTTCAAGAGAATTTCAACAATTTTGAGAGGGATTTGAAAAGTTTCAATGGGAATGGGAAGAATTGGGACAAAAATTGGAAAATTTTTAAGGGACTTTGAAAAAATTTCAACTGGAATTTTAGCCATTTTTTGACGTGAAATTGTAAACATGTGGACATGGATTTTGAAAATTCTAGAGAGAATTTTAAAAGCTTCAAGAGAATTTCAACAATTTTGAGAGGGATTTGAAAAGTTTCAATGGGAATGGGAAGAATTGGGACAAAAATTGGAAAATTTTTAAGGGACTTTGAAATAATTTCAACTGGAATTTTAGCCATTTTTTGACGTGAAATTGTAAACATGTGGCCATGGATTTTGAAAATTCTAGAGAGAATTTTAAAAGCTTCAACAGAATTTCAACACTTTTGAGAGGGATTTGAAAAGTTTCAATGGGAATGGGAAGAATTGGGACAAAAATTGGAAAATTTTTAAGGGACTTTGAAAAAATTTCAACTGGAATTTTAGCCATTTTTTGACGTGAAATTGTAAACATGTGGCCATGGATTTTGAAAATTCTAGAGAGAATTTTAAAAGCTTCAAGAGAATTTCAACAATTTTGAGAGGGATTTGAAAAGTTTCAATGGGAATGGGAAGAATTGGGACAAAAATTGGAAAATTTTTAAGGGACTTTGAAAAAATTTCAACTGGAATTTTAGCCATTTTTTGACGTGAAATTGTAAACATGTGGACATGGATTTTGAAAATTCTAGAGAGAATTTTAAAAGCTTCAAGAGAATTTCAACAATTTTGAGAGGGATTTGAAAAGTTTCAATGGGAATGGGAAGAATTGGGACAAAAATTGGAAAATTTTTAAGGGACTTTGAAAAAATTTCAACTGGAATTTTAGCCATTTTTTGATGTGAAATTGTAAACATGTGGCCATGGATTTTGAAAATTCTAGAGAGAATTTTAAAATCTTCAAGAGAATTTCAACAACTTTGAGAGGGATTTGAAAAGTTTCAATGGGAATGGGAAGATCTGGGACAAAAATTGGAAAATTTTTAAGGGACTTTGAAAAAATTTCAACTGGAATTTTAGCAATTTTTTGACGTGAAATTGTAAACATGTGGCCATGGATTTTGAAAATTCTAGAGAGAATTTTAAAAGCTTCAAGAGAATTTCAACAATTTTGAGAGGGATTTGAAAAGTTTCAATGGGAATGGGAAGAATTGGGACAAAAATTGGAAAATTTTTAAGGGACTTTGAAAAAATTTCAACTGGAATTTTAGCCATTTTTTGACGTGAAATTGTAAACATGTGGACATGGATTTTGAAAATTCTAGAGAGAATTTTAGAAGCTTCAACAGAATTTCAACAATTTTGAGAGGGATTTGAAAAGTTTCAATGGGAATGGGAAGAATTGGGACAAAAATTGGAAAATTTTTAAGGGACTTTGAAAAAATTTCAACTGGAATTTTAGCCATTTTTTGACGTGAAATTGTAAACATGTGGACATGGATTTTGAAAATTCTAGAGAGAATTTTAAAAGCTTCAAGAGAATTTCAACAATTTTGAGAGGGATTTGAAAAGTTTCAATGGGAATGGGAAGAATTGGGACAAAAATTGGAAAATTTTAAGGGACTTTGAAAAAATTTCAACTGGAATTTTAGCCATTTTTTGACGTGAAATTGTAAACATGTGGACATGGATTTTGAAAATTCTAGAGAGAATTTTAAAAGCTTCAAGAGAATTTCAACAATTTTGAGAGGGATTTGAAAAGTTTCAATGGGAATGGGAAGAATTGGGACAAAAATTGGAAAATTTTTAAGGGACTTTGAATAAATTTCAACTGGAATTTTAGCCATTTTTTGATGTGAAATTGTAAACATGTGGCCATGGATTTTGAAAATTCTAGAGAGAATTTTAAAAGCTTCAAGAGAATTTCAACAACTTTGAGAGGGATTTGAAAAGTTTCAATGGGAATGGGAAGAATTGGGACAAAAATTGGAAAATTTTTAAGGGACTTTGAAAAAATTTCAACTGGAATTTTAGCCATTTTTTGACGTGAAATTGTAAACATGTGGACATGGATTTTGAAAATTCTAGAGAGAATTTTAAAAGCTTCAAGAGAATTTCAACAATTTTGAGAGGGATTTGAAAAGTTTCAATGGGAATGGGAAGAATTGGAACAAAAATTGGAAAATTTTTAAGGGACTTTGAAAAAATTTCAACTGGAATTTTAGCCATTTTTTGACGTGAAATTGTAAACATGTGGACATGGATTTTGAAAATTCTAGAGAGAATTTTAGAAGCTTCAACAGAATTTCAACAATTTTGAGAGGGATTTGAAAAGTTTCAATGGGAATGGGAAGAATTGGGACAAAATTGGAAAATTTTGAAGGGACTTTGAAAAAATTTCAACTGGAATTTTAGCAATTTTTTGACATGAAATTGTAAACATGTTGAAGTGGATTTTTAAAATTCTAGAGAGAATTTTAAAAGCTTCAACAGAATTTCAACAATTTTGAGAGGGATTTGAAAAGTTTCAATGGGAATGGGAAGAATTGGGACAAAAATTGGAAATTTTTAAGGGACTTTGAAAAAATTTCAACTGGAATTTTAGCCATTTTTTGACGTGAAATTGTAAACATGTGGACATGGATTTTGAAAATTCTAGAGAGAATTTTAAAAGCTTCAAGAGAATTTCAACAATTTTGAGAGGGATTTGAAAAGTTTCAATGGGGAATGGGAAGAATTGGGACAAAAATTGGAAAATTTTTAAGGGACTTTGAAAAAATTTCAACTGGAATTTTAGCCATTTTTTTATGTGAAATTGTAAACATGTGGCCATGGATTTTGAAAATTCTAGAGAGAATTTTAAAAGCTTCAAGAGAATTTCAACAACTTTGAGAGGGATTTGAAAAGTTTCAATGGGAATGGGAAGAATTGGGACAAAAATTGGAAAATTTTTAAGGGACTTTGAAAAAATTTCAACTGGAATTTTAGCCATTTTTTGACGTGAAATTGTAAACATGTTGAAGTGGATTTTGAAAATTCTAGAGAGAATTTTAAAAGCTTCAAGAGAATTTCAACAATTTTGAGAGGGATTTGAAAAGTTTCAATGGGAATGGGAAGAATTGGGACAAAAATTGGAAAATTTTTAAGGGACTTTGAAAAAATTTCAACTGGAATTTTAGCCATTTTTTGACGTGAAATTGTAAACATGTGGACATGGATTTTGAAAATTCTAGAGAGAATTTTAGAAGCTTCAACAGAATTTCAACAATTTTGAGAGGGATTTGAAAAGTTTCAATGGGAATGGGAAGAATTGGGACAAAAATTGGAAAATTTTTAAGGGACTTTGAAAAAATTTCAACTGGAATTTTAGCCATTTTTTGACGTGAAATTGTAAACATGTGGACATGGATTTTGAAAATTCTAGAGAGAATTTTAAAAGCTTCAACAGAATTTCAACAATTTTGAGAGGGATTTGAAAAGTTTCAATGGGAATGGGAAGAATTGGGACAAAAATTGGAAATTTTTTAAGGGACTTTGAAAAAATTTCAACTGGATTTTTAGCAATTTTTTTATGTGAAATTGTAAACATGTGGCCATGGATTTTGAAAATTCTAGAGAGAATTTTAAAAGCTTCAAGAGAATTTCAACAATTTTGAGAGGGATTTGAAAAGTTTCAATGGGAATGGGAAGAATTGGGACAAAAATTGGAAAATTTTTAAGGGACTTTGAAAAAATTTCAACTGGAATTTTAGCCATTTTTTGACGTGAAATTGTAAACATGTGGACATGGATTTTGAAAATTCTAGAGAGAATTTTAAAAGCTTCAAGAGAATTTCAACAATTTTGAGAGGGATTTGAAAAGTTTCAATGGGAATGGGAAGAATTGGGACAAAAATTGGAAAATTTTTAAGGGACTTTGAAATAATTTCAACTGGAATTTTAGCCATTTTTGACGTGAAATTGTAAACATGTGGCCATGGATTTTGAAAATTCTAGAGAGAATTTTAAAAGCTTCAACAGAATTTCAACACTTTTGAGAGGGATTTGAAAAGTTTCAATGGGAATGGGAAGAATTGGAACAAAAATTGGAAAATTTTTAAGGGACTTTGAAAAAATTTCAACTGGAATTTTAGCCATTTTTTGACGTGAAATTGTAAACATGTGGCCATGGATTTTGAAAATTCTAGAGAGAATTTTAAAAGCTTCAAGAGAATTTCAACAATTTTGAGAGGGATTTGAAAAGTTTCAATGGGAATGGGAAGAATTGGGACAAAAATTGGAAAATTTTTAAGGGACTTTGAAAAAATTTCAACTGGAATTTTAGCCATTTTTTGACGTGAAATTGTAAACATGTGGACATGGATTTTGAAAATTCTAGAGAGAATTTTAGAAGCTTCAACAGAATTTCAACAATTTTGAGAGGGATTTGAAAAGTTTCAATGGGAATGGGAAGAATTGGGACAAAAATTGGAAAATTTTGAAGGGACTTTGAAAAAATTTCAACTGGAATTTTAGCAATTTTTTGACGTGAAATTGTAAACATGTGGACATGGATTTTGAAAATTCTAGAGAGAATTTTAAAAGCTTCAACAGAATTTCAACACTTTTGAGAGGGATTTGAAAAGTTTCAATGGGAATGGGAAGAATTGGGACAAAAATTGGAAAATTTTTAAGGGACTTTGAAAAAATTTCAACTGGAATTTTAGCCATTTTTTGACGTGAAATTGTAAACATGTGGACATGGATTTTGAAAATTCTAGAGAGAATTTTAGAAGCTTCAACAGAATTTCAACAATTTTGAGAGGGATTTGAAAAGTTTCAATGGGAATGGGAAGAATTGGGACAAAAATTGGAAAATTTTTAAGGGACTTTGAAAAATTTCAACTGGAATTTTAGCCATTTTTTGACGTGAAATTGTAAACATGTGGACATGGATTTTGAAAATTCTAGAGAGAATTTTAAAAGCTTCAAGAGAATTTCAACAATTTTGAGAGGGATTTGAAAAGTTTCAATGGGAATGGGAAGAATTGGGACAAAAATTGGAAAATTTTTAAGGAACTTTGAAAAAATTTCAACTGGAATTTTAGCCATTTTTTGACGTGAAATTGTAAACATGTGGCCATGGATTTTGAAAATTCTAGAGAGAATTTTAAAAGCTTCAAGAGAATTTCAACAATTTTGAGAGGGATTTGAAAAGTTTCAATGGGAATGGGAAGAATTGGGACAAAAATTGGAAAATTTTTAAGGGACTTTGAAAAAATTTCAACTGGAATTTTAGCCATTTTTTGACGTGAAATTGTAAACATGTGGACATGGATTTTGAAAATTCTAGAGAGAATTTTAAAAGCTTCAAGAGAATTTCAACAATTTTGAGAGGGATTTGAAAAGTTTCAATGGGAATGGGAAGAATTGGGACAAAAATTGGAAAATTTTTAAGGGACTTTGAAAAAATTTCAACTGGAATTTTAGCCATTTTTTGATGTGAAATTGTAAACATGTGGCCATGGATTTTGAAAATTCTAGAGAGAATTTTAAAATCTTCAAGAGAATTTCAACAACTTTGAGAGGGATTTGAAAAGTTTCAATGGGAATGGGAAGAATTGGGACAAAAATTGTAAAATTTTTAAGGGACTTTGAAAAAATTTCAACTGGAATTTTAGCCATTTTTTTATGTGAAATTGTAAACATGTGGCCATGGATTTTGAAAATTCTAGAGAGAATTTTAAAAGCTTCAAGAGAATTTCAACAATTTTGAGAGGGATTTGAAAAGTTTCAATGGGAATGGGAAGAATTGGGACAAAAATTGGAAAATTTTTAAGGGACTTTGAAAAAATTTCAACTGGAATTTTAGCCATTTTTTGACGTGAAATTGTAAACATGTGGACATGGATTTTGAAAATTCTAGAGAGAATTTTAGAAGCTTCAACAGAATTTCAACAATTTTGAGAGGGATTTGAAAAGTTTCAATGGGAATGGGAAGAATTGGGACAAAATTGGAAAATTTTGAAGGGACTTTGAAAAAATTTCAACTGGAATTTTAGCAATTTTTTGACATGAAATTGTAAACATGTTGAAGTGGATTTTGAAAATTCTAGAGAGAATTTTAAAAGCTTCAACAGAATTTCAACAATTTTGAGAGGGATTTGAAAAGTTTCAATGGGAATGGGAAGAATTGGGACAAAAATTGGAAAATTTTTAAGGGACTTTGAAAAAATTTCAACTGGAATTTTAGCAATTTTTGACGTGAAATTGTAAACATGTGGACATGGATTTTGAAAATTCTAGAGAGAATTTTAAAAAGCTTCAAGAGAATTTCAACAATTTTGAGAGGGATTTGAAAAGTTTCAATGGGAATGGGAAGAATTGGGACAAAAATTGGAAAATTTTTAAGGGACTTTGAAAAAATTTCAACTGGAATTTTAGCCATTTTTTTATGTGAAATTGTAAACATGTGGCCATGGATTTTGAAAATTCTAGAGAGAATTTTAAAAGCTTCAAGAGAATTTCAACAACTTTGAGAGGGATTTGAAAAGTTTCAATGGGAATGGGAAGAATTGGGACAAAAATTGTAAAATTTTTAAGGGACTTTGAAAAAATTTCAACTGGAATTTTAGCCATTTTTTTATGTGAAATTGTAAACATGTGGCCATGGATTTTGAAAATTCTAGAGAGAATTTTAAAAGCTTCAAGAGAATTTCAACAATTTTGAGAGGGATTTGAAAAGTTTCAATGGGAATGGGAAGAATTGGGACAAAAATTGGAAAATTTTTAAGGGACTTTGAAAAAATTTCAACTGGAATTTTAGCCATTTTTTGACGTGAAATTGTAAACATGTGGCCATGGATTTTGAAAATTCTAGAGAGAATTTTAAAAGCTTCAAGAGAATTTCAACAATTTTGAGAGGGATTTGAAAAGTTTCAATGGGAATGGGAAGAATTGGGACAAAAATTGGAAAATTTTTAAGGGACTTTGAAAAAATTTCAACTGGAATTTTAGCAATTTTTTGACATGAAATTGTAAACATGTTGAAGTGGATTTTGAAAATTCTAGAGAGAATTTTAAAAGCTTCAAGAGAATTTCAACAATTTTGAGAGGGATTTGAAAGTTTCAATGGGAATGGGAAGAATTGGGACAAAAATTGGAAAATTTTTAAGGGACTTTGAAAAAATTTCAACTGGAATTTTAGCCATTTTTTGACGTGAAATTGTAAACATGTGGCCATGGATTTTGAAAATTCTAGAGAGAATTTTAAAAGCTTCAACAGAATTTCAACAATTTTGAGAGGGATTTGAAAAGTTTCAATGGGAATGGGAAGAATTGGGACAAAAATTGGAAAATTTTTAAGGGACTTTGAAAAAATTTCAACTGGAATTTTAGCAATTTTTTGACATGAAATTGTAAACATGTTGAAGTGGATTTTGAAAATTCTAGAGAGAATTTTAAAAGCTTCAACAGAATTTCAACAATTTTGAGAGGGATTTGAAAAGTTTCAATGGGAATGGGAAGAATTGGGACAAAAATTGGAAAATTTTTAAGGGACTTTGAAAAAATTTCAACTGGAATTTTAGCCATTTTTTGACGTGAAATTGTAAACATGTGGACATGGATTTTGAAAATTCTAGAGAGAATTTTAAAAGCTTCAACAGAATTTCAACAATTTTGAGAGGGATTTGAAAAGTTTCAATGGGAATGGGAAGAATTGGGACAAAAATTGGAAAATTTTTAAGGGACTTTGAAAAAATTTCAACTGGAATTTTAGCCATTTTTTGACGTGAAATTGTAAACATGTGGACATGGATTTTGAAAATTCTAGAGAGAATTTTAAAAGCTTCAAGAGAATTTCAACAATTTTGAGAGGGATTTGAAAAGTTTCAATGGG
Source organism: Streptopelia decaocto (assembly GCF_964273445.1). Taxonomy (NCBI): domain Eukaryota; kingdom Metazoa; phylum Chordata; class Aves; order Columbiformes; family Columbidae; genus Streptopelia; species Streptopelia decaocto. The sequence goes on from NW_028116274.1 coordinate 40,882, forward strand.
AATGGGAAGAATTGGGACAAAAATTGGAAAATTTTTAAGGGACTTTGAAAAAATTTCAACTGGAATTTTAGCCATTTTTTGACGTGAAATTGTAAACATGTGGCCATGGATTTTGAAAATTCTAGAGAGAATTTTAAAAGCTTCAAGAGAATTTCAACAATTTTGAGAGGGATTTGAAAAGTTTCAATGGGAATGGGAAGAATTGGGACAAAAATTCGAAAATTTTTAAGGGACTTTGAAAAAATTTCAACTGGAATTTTAGCCATTTTTTGACGTGAAATTGTAAACATGTGGACATGGATTTTGAAAATTCTAGAGAGAATTTTAAAAGCTTCAAGAGAATTTCAACAATTTTGAGAGGGATTTGAAAAGTTTCAATGGGAATGGGAAGAATTGGGACAAAAATTGGAAAATTTTTAAGGGACTTTGAAAAAATTTCAACTGGAATTTTAGCCATTTTTTGACGTGAAATTGTAAACATGTGGACATGGATTTTGAAAATTCTAGAGAGAATTTTAGAAGCTTCAACAGAATTTCAACAATTTTGAGAGGGATTTGAAAAGTTTCAATGGGAATGGGAAGAATTGGGACAAAAATTGGAAAATTTTGAAGGGACTTTGAAAAAATTTCAACTGGAATTTTAGCAATTTTTTGACATGAAATTGTAAACATGTTGAAGTGGATTTTGAAAATTCTAGAGAGAATTTTAAAAGCTTCAACAGAATTTCAACAATTTTGAGAGGGATTTGAAAAGTTTCAATGGGAATGGGAAGAATTGGGACAAAAATTGGAAAATTTTTAAGGGACTTTGAAAAAATTTCAACTGGAATTTTAGCCATTTTTTGACGTGAAATTGTAAACATGTGGCCATGGATTTTGAAAATTCTAGAGAGAATTTTAAAAGCTTCAAGAGAATTTCAACAATTTTGAGAGGGATTTGAAAAGTTTCAATGGGAATGGGAAGAATTGGGACAAAAATTGGAAAATTTTTAAGGGACTTTGAAAAAATTTCAACTGGAATTTTAGCCATTTTTTGACGTGAAATTGTAAACATGTGGCCATGGATTTTGAAAATTCTAGAGAGAATTTTAAAAGCTTCAACAGAATTTCAACAATTTTGAGAGGGATTTGAAAAGTTTCAATGGGAATGGGAAGAATTGGGACAAAAATTGGAAAATTTTTAAGGGACTTTGAAAAAATTTCAACTGGAATTTTAGCCATTTTTTGACGTGAAATTGTAAACATGTGGACATGGATTTTGAAAATTCTAGAGAGAATTTTAAAAGCTTCAAGAGAATTTCAACAATTTGGAGAGGGATTTGAAAAGTTTCAATGGGAATGGGAAGAATTGGGACAAAAATTGGAAAATTTTTAAGGGACTTTGAAAAAATTTCAACTGGAATTTTAGCCATTTTTTTATGTGAAATTGTAAACATGTGGCCATGGATTTTGAAAATTCTAGAGAGAATTTTAAAAGCTTCAAGAGAATTTCAACAATTTTGAGAGGGATTTGAAAAGTTTCAATGGGAATGGGAAGAATTGGGACAAAAATTGTAAAATTTTTAAGGGACTTTGAAAAAATTTCAACTGGAATTTTAGCCATTTTTTTATGTGAAATTGTAAACATGTGGCCATGGATTTTGAAAATTCTAGAGAGAATTTTAAAAGCTTCAAGAGAATTTCAACAATTTTGAGAGGGATTTGAAAAGTTTCAATGGGAATGGGAAGAATTGGGACAAAAATTGGAAAATTTTTAAGGGACTTTGAAAAAATTTCAACTGGAATTTTAGCCATTTTTTGACGTGAAATTGTAAACATGTGGCCATGGATTTTGAAAATTCTAGAGAGAATTTTAAAAGCTTCAAGAGAATTTCAACAATTTTGAGAGGGATTTGAAAAGTTTCAATGGGAATGGGAAGAATTGGGACAAAAATTGGAAAATTTTTAAGGGACTTTGAAAAAATTTCAACTGGAATTTTAGCCATTTTTGACGTGAAATTGTAAACATGTGGCCATGGATTTTGAAAATTCTAGAGAGAATTTTAAAAGCTTCAAGAGAATTTCAACAATTTTGAGAGGGATTTGAAAAGTTTCAATGGGAATGGGAAGAATTGGGACAAAAATTGGAAAATTTTTAAGGGACTTTGAAAAAATTTCAACTGGAATTTTAGCCATTTTTTGATGTGAAATTGTAAACATGTGGCCATGGATTTTGAAAATTCTAGAGAGAATTTTAAAAGCTTCAAGAGAATTTCAACAACTTTGAGAGGGATTTGAAAAGTTTCAATGGGAATGGGAAGAATTGGGACAAAAATTGGAAAATTTTTAAGGGACTTTGAAAAAATTTCAACTGGAATTTTAGCCATTTTTTGACGTGAAATTGTAAACATGTGGACATGGATTTTGAAATTCTAGAGAGAATTTTAAAAGCTTCAAGAGAATTTCAACAATTTTGAGAGGGATTTGAAAAGTTTCAATGGGAATGGGAAGAATTGGGACAAAAATTGGAAAATTTTTAAGGGACTTTGAAAAAATTTCAACTGGAATTTTAGCCATTTTTTGACGTGAAATTGTAAACATGTGGACATGGATTTTGAAAATTCTAGAGAGAATTTTAGAAACTTCAACAGAATTTCAACAATTTTGAGAGGGATTTGAAAAGTTTCAATGGGAATGGGAAGAATTGGGACAAAAATTGCAAAATTTTGAAGGGACTTTGAAAAAATTTCAACTGGAATTTTAGCAATTTTTTGACATGAAATTGTAAACATGTTGAAGTGGATTTTGAAAATTCTAGAGAGAATTTTAAAAGCTTCAACAGAATTTCAACAATTTTGAGAGGGATTTGAAAAGTTTCAATGGGAATGGGAAGAATTGGGACAAAAATTGGAAAATTTTTAAGGGACTTTGAAAAAATTTCAACTGGAATTTTAGCAATTTTTTGACGTGAAATTGTAAACATGTGGACATGGATTTTGAAAATTCTAGAGAGAATTTTAAAAGCTTCAAGAGAATTTCAACAATTTTGAGAGGGATTTGAAAAGTTTCAATGGGAATGGGAAGAATTGGGACAAAAATTGGAAAATTTTTAAGGGACTTTGAAAAAATTTCAACTGGAATTTTAGCCATTTTTTTATGTGAAATTGTAAACATGTGGCCATGGATTTTGAAAATTCTAGAGAGAATTTTAAAAGCTTCAAGAGAATTTCAACAACTTTGAGAGGGATTTGAAAAGTTTCAATGGGAATGGGAAGAATTGGGACAAAAATTGGAAAATTTTTAAGGGACTTTGAAAAAATTTCAACTGGAATTTTAGCCATTTTTTGACGTGAAATTGTAAACATGTGGACATGGATTTTGAAAATTCTAGAGAGAATTTTAAAAGCTTCAAGAGAATTTCAACAATTTTGAGAGGGATTTGAAAAGTTTCAATGGGAATGGGAAGAATTGGGACAAAAATTGGAAAATTTTTAAGGGACTTTGAAAAAATTTCAACTGGAATTTTAGCCATTTTTTGACGTGAAATTGTAAACATGTGGACATGGATTTTGAAAATTCTAGAGAGAATTTTAGAAGCTTCAACAGAATTTCAACAATTTTGAGAGGGATTTGAAAAGTTTCAATTTTTAAGGGACTTTGAAAAAATTTCAACTGGAATTTTAGCAATTTTTTGACATGAAATTGTAAACATGTTGAAGTGGATTTTGAAAATTCTAGAGAGAATTTTAAAAGCTTCAACAGAATTTCAACAATTTTGAGAGGGATTTGAAAAGTTTCGAATGGGAATGGGAAGAATTGGGACAAAAATTGGAAAATTTTAAGGGACTTTGAAAAAATTTCAACTGGAATTTTAGCAATTTTTTGACATGAAATTGTAAACATGTTGAAGTGGATTTTGAAAATTCTAGAGAGAATTTTAAAAGCTTCAAGAGAATTTCAACAATTTTGAGAGGGATTTGAAAAGTTTCAATGGGAATGGGAAGAATTGGGACAAAAATTGGAAAATTTTTAAGGGACTTTGAAAAAATTTCAACTGGAATTTTAGCCATTTTTGACGTGAAATTGTAAACATGTGGCCATGGATTTTGAAAATTCTAGAGAGAATTTAAAAGCTTCAAGAGAATTTCAACAATTTTGAGAGGGATTTGAAAAGTTTCAATGGGAATGGGAAGAATTGGGACAAAAATTGGAAAATTTTTAAGGGACTTTGAAAAATTTCAACTGGAATTTTAGCCATTTTTTGACGTGAATTGTAAACATGTGGCCATGGATTTTGAAAATTCTAGAGAGAATTTTAAAAGCTTCAACAGAATTTCAACACTTTGAGAGGGATTTGAAAAGTTTCAATGGGAATGGGAAGAATTGGGACAAAAATTGGAAAATTTTTAAGGGACTTTGAAAAATTTCAACTGGAATTTTAGCAATTTTTTGACATGGAAATTTGTAAACATGTTGAAGTGGATTTTGAAAATTCTAGAGAGAATTTTAAAAGCTTCAACAGAATTTCAACAATTTTGAGAGGGATTTGAAAAGTTTCAATGGGAATGGGAAGAATTGGGACAAAATTGGAAAATTTTTAAGGGGACTTTGAAAAATTTCAACTGGAATTTTGCCATTTTTTGACGTGAAATTGTAAACATGTGGCCATGGATTTTGAAAATTCTAGAGAGAATTTTAAAAGCTTCAACAGAATTTCAACAATTTTGAGAGGGATTTGAAAAGTTTCAATGGGAATGGGAAGAATTGGGACAAAAATTGGAAAATTTTTAAGGGACTTTGAAAAATTTCAACTGGAATTTTAGCCATTTTTTGACGTGAAATTGTAAACATGTGGACATGGATTTTGAAAATTCTAGAGAGAATTTTAAAAGGCTTCAAGAGAATTTCAACAATTTTGAGAGGGATTTGAAAAGTTTCAATGGGAATGGGAAGAATTGGGACAAAAATTGGAAATTTTTAAGGACTTGAAAAAATTTCAACTGGAATTTTAGCCATTTTTTGATGTGAAATTGTAAACATGTGGCCATGGATTTTGAAAATTCTAGAGAGAATTTTAAAAGCTTCAAGAGAATTTTCAACAACTTTGAGAGGGATTTGAAAAGTTTCAATGGGAATGGGAAGAATTGGGACAAAAATTGGAAAATTTTTAAGGGACTTTGAAAAAATTTCAACTGGAATTTTAGCCATTTTTTGACGTGAAATTGTAAACATGTGGACATGGATTTTGAAAATTCTAGAGAGAATTTTAAAAAGCTTCAAGAGAATTTCAACAATTTTGAGAGGGATTTGAAAAGTTTCAATGGGAATGGGAAGAATTGGGACAAAAATTGGAAAATTTTTAAGGGACTTTGAAAAAATTTCAACTGGAATTTTAGCCATTTTTTGACGTGAAATTGTAAACATGTGGACATGGATTTTGAAAATTCTAGAGAGAATTTTAGAAGCTTCAACAGAATTTCAACAATTTTGAGAGGGATTTGAAAAGTTTCAATGGGAATGGGAAGAATTGGGACAAAAATTGGAAAATTTTGAAGGGACTTTGAAAAAATTTCAACTGGAATTTTAGCAATTTTTTTATGTGAAATTGTAAACATGTTGAAGTGGATTTTGAAAATTCTAGAGAGAATTTTAAAAGCTTCAAGAGAATTTCAACAATTTTGAGAGGGATTTGAAAAGTTTCAATGGGAATGGGAAGAATTGGGACAAAATTGGAAAATTTTTAAGGGACTTTGAAAAATTTCAACTGGAATTTTAGCCATTTTTTGACGTGAAATTGTAAACATGTGGACATGGATTTTGAAAATTCTAGAGAGAATTTTAGAAGCTTCAAGAGAATTTCAACAATTTTGAGAGGGATTTGAAAAGTTTCAATGGGAATGGGAAGAATTGGGACAAAAATTGGAAAATTTTTAAGGGACTTTGAAAAAATTTCAACTGGAATTTTAGCCATTTTTTTGACGTGAAATTGTAAACATGTGGACATGGATTTTGAAAATTCTAGAGAGAATTTTAGAAGCTTCAACAGAATTTCAACAATTTTGAGAGGGATTTGAAAAGTTTCAATGGGAATGGGAAGAATTGGGACAAAAATTGGAAAATTTTTAAGGACTTTGAAAAAATTTCAACTGGAATTTAGCAATTTTTTGACATGAAATTGTAAACATGTTGAAGTGGATTTTGAAAATTCTAGAGAGAATTTTAAAGCTTCAACAGAATTTCAACAATTTGAGAGGGATTTGAAAAGTTTCGATGGGAATGGGAAGAATTGGGACAAAAATTGGAAATTTTTAAGGGACTTTGAAAAAATTTCAACTGGGAATTTTAGCAATTTTTTGACATGAAATTGTAAACATGTTGAAGTGGATTTTGAAATTCTAGAGAGAATTTTAAAAGCTTCAAGAGAATTTCAACAATTTTGAGAGGGATTTGAAAAGTTTCAATGGAATGGGAAGAATTGGGACAAAAATTGGAAAATTTTTAAGGGACTTTGAAAAAATTTCAACTGGAATTTTAGCCTTTTTTGACGTGAAATTGTAAACATGTGGCCATGGATTTTGAAAATTCTAGAGAGAATTTTAAAAGCTTCAAGAGAATTTCAACAATTTTGAGAGGGATTTGAAAAGTTTCAATGGAATGGAAGAATTGGGACAAAAATTGGAAAATTTTTAAGGGACTTTGAAAAAATTTCAACTGGAATTTTAGCCATTTTTTGACGTGAAATTGTAAACATGTGGCCATGGATTTTGAAAATTCTAGAGAGAATTTTTAAAAGCTTCAACAGAATTTCAACACTTTTGAGAGGGATTTGAAAAGTTTCAATGGGAATGGGAAGAATTGGGACAAAAATTGGAAAATTTTTAAGGACTTTGAAAAAATTTCAACTGGAATTTTAGCAATTTTTTGACAATGAAATTGTAAACATGTTGAAGTGGATTTTGAAAATTCTAGAAGAATTTTAAAAGCTTCAACAGAATTTCAACAATTTTGAGAGGGATTTGAAAAGTTTCAATGGGAATGGAAGATTGGGACAAAAATTGGAAAATTTTTAAGGGACTTTGAAAAAATTTCAACTGGAATTTAGCCATTTTTTGACGTGAAATTGTAAACATGTGCCATGGATTTTGAAAATTCTAGAGAGAATTTTAAAAGCTTCAACAGAATTTCAACAATTTTGAGAGGGATTTGAAAAGTTTCAATGGGAATGGGAAGAATTGGGACAAAAATTGGAAAATTTTTAAGGGACTTTGAAAAAATTTCAACTGGAATTTTAGCCATTTTTTGACGTGAAATTGTAAACAATGTGGACATGGATTTTGAAAATTCTAGAGAGAATTTTAAAAGCTTCAAGAGAATTTCAACAATTTTGAGAGGGATTTGAAAAGTTTCAATGGGAATGGGAAGAATTGGGACAAAAATTGGAAATTTTTAAGGGACTTTGAAAAAATTTTCAACTGGAATTTTAGCCATTTTTTGATGTGAAATTGTAAACATGTGGCCATGGATTTTGAAAATTCTAGAGAGAATTTTAAAAGCTTCAAGAGAATTTCAACAACTTTGAGAGGGATTTGAAAAGTTTCAATGGGAATGGGAAGAATTGGGACAAAAATTGGAAAATTTTTAAGGGACTTTGAAAAAATTTCAACTGGAATTTTAGCCATTTTTTGACGTGAAATTGTAAACATGTGGACATGGATTTTGAAAATTCTAGAGAGAATTTTAAAAGCTTCAAGAGAATTTCAACAATTTTGAGAGGGATTTGAAAAGTTTCAATGGGAATGGGAAGAATTGGGACAAAAATTGGAAAATTTTTAAGGGACTTTGAAAAAATTTCAACTGGAATTTTAGCCATTTTTTGACGTGAAATTGTAACATGTGGACATGGATTTTGAAAATTCTAGAGAGAATTTTAGAAGCTTCAACAGAATTTCAACAATTTGAGAGGGATTTGAAAAGTTTCAATGGGAATGGGAAGAATTGGGACAAAAATTGGAAAATTTGAAGGACTTTGAAAAATTTCAACTGGAATTTTAGCAATTTTTTTATGTGAAATTGTAAACATGTTGAAGTGGATTTTGAAAATTCTAGAGAGAATTTTAAAAGCTTCAAGAGAATTTCAACAATTTTGAGAGGGATTTGAAAAGTTTCAATGGGAATGGGAAGAATTGGACAAAAATTGGAAAATTTTTAGGGACTTTGAAAAAATTTCAACTGGAATTTTAGCAATTTTTGACGTGAAATTGTAAACATGTGGACATGGATTTTGAAAATTCTAGAGAGAATTTTAAAAGCTTCAAGAGAATTTCAACAATTTGAGAGGGATTGAAAAGTTTCAATGGGAATGGGAAGAATTGGGACAAAAATTGGAAAATTCTTAAGGGACTTTGAAAAATTTCAACTGGAATTTTAGCCATTTTTTTATGTGAAATTGTAAACATGTGGCCCTGGATTTTGAAAATTCTAGAGAGAATTTTAAAAGCTTCAAGAGAATTTCAACAACTTTGAGAGGGATTTGAAAAGTTTCAATGGGAATGGGAAGAATTGGGACAAAAATTGGAAAATTTTTAAGGGACTTTGAAAAAATTTCAACTGGAATTTTAGCCATTTTTTGACGTGAAATTGTAAACATGTGGCCATGGATTTTGAAAATTCTAGAGAGAATTTTAAAAGCTTCAAGAGAATTTCAAACAATTTTTGAGAGGGATTTGAAAAGTTTCAATGGGAATGGGAAGAATTGGGACAAAAATTGGAAAATTTTTAAGGGACTTTGAAAAAATTTCAACTGGAATTTTAGCCTTTTTTGACGTGAAATTGTAAACATGTGGACATGGATTTTGAAAATTCTAGAGAGAATTTTAGAAGCTTCAAGAGAATTTCAACAATTTTGAGAGGGATTTGAAAAGTTTCAATGGGAATGGGAAGAATTGGGACAAAAATTGGAAAATTTTTAAGGACTTTGAAAAAATTTCAACTGGAATTTTAGCAATTTTTTGACATGAAATTGTAAACATGTTGAAGTGGATTTTGAAAATTCTAGGAGAGAATTTTAAAAAGCTTCACAGAATTTCAACAATTTTGAGAGGGATTTGAAAAGTTTCAATGGGAATGGGAAGAATTGGGACAAAAATTGAAAATTTTTAAGGGACTTTGAAAAATTTCAACTGGAATTTTAGCCATTTTTTTACCGTGAAATTGTAAACATGTGGACATGGATTTTGAAAATTCTAGAGAGAATTTTAAAAAGCTTCAAGAGAATTTCAACAATTTTGAGAGGGATTTGAAAAGTTTCAATGGGAATGGGAAGAATTGGACAAAAATTGGAAATTTTTAAGGGACTTTGAAAAAATTTCAACTGGAATTTTAGCAATTTTTGACGTGAAATTGTAAACATGTGGCCATGGATTTTGAAATTCTAGAGAGAATTTTAAAAGCTTCAAGGAGAATTTCAACAATTTTGAGAGGGATTTGAAAAGTTTCAATTGGGAATGGGAAGAATTGGGACAAAAATTGGAAAATTTGAAGGGACTTTGAAAAAATTTCAACTGGAATTTTAGCCATTTTTTTATGTGAAATTGTAAACATGTGGCCATGGATTTTGAAAATTCTAGAGAGAATTTTAAAAGCTTTAACAGAATTCTACAATTCTGAGAGGGATTTGAAAAGTTTCAATGGGAATGGGAAGAATTGGGACAAAAATTGGAAAATTTTTAAGGGACTTTGAAAAAATTTCAACTGGAATTTTAGCCATTTTTTTGACGTGAAATTGTAAACATGTGGACATGGATTTGAAAATTCTAGGGAGAATTTTTAAAAGCTTCAACAGAATTTCAACAATTTTGAGAGGGATTTGAAAAGTTTCAATGGGAATGGGAAGAATTGGGACAAAAATTGGAAAAATTTTTAAGGGACTTTGAAAAAATTTCAACTGGAATTTTAGCCATTTTTTGACGTGAAATTGTAAACATGTGGACATGGATTTTGAAAATTCTAGAGAGAAATTTAAAAGCTTCAACAGAATTTCAACAATTTTGAGAGGGATTTGAAAAGTTTCAATGGAATGGAAGAATTGGGACAAAAATTGGAAAATTTTTAAGGGACTTTGAAAAAATTTCAACTGGATTTTAGCAATTTTTTTTGTGAAATTGTAACATGTGGCCATGGATTTTGAAAATTCTAGAGAGAATTTTAAAAGCTTCAAGAGAATTTCAACAATTTTGAGAGGGATTTGAAAGTTTCAATGGGAATGGGAAGAATTGGGACAAAATTGGAAAATTTTTAAGGGACTTTGAAAAAATTTCAACTGGAATTTAGCCATTTTTTGAACTGAAATTGTAAACATGTGGCCATGGATTTTGAAAATTCTAGAGAGAATTTTAAAAGCTTCAACAGAATTCAACAATTTGGAGAGGGATTTGAAAAGTTTCAATGGGAATGGGAAGAATTGGGACAAAAATTGGAAAACTTTTAAGGGACTTTTAAAAAATTTCAACTGGAATTTTAGCCATTTTTTGACGTGAAATTGTAAACATGTGGCCATGGATTTTGAAAATTCTAGAGAGAATTTTAAAAGCTTCAACAGAATTTCAACACTTTTGAGAGGGATTTGAAAAGTTTCAATGGGAATGGGAAGAATTGGGACAAAAATTGGAAAATTTTGAAGGGACTTTGAAAAAATTTCAACTGAATTTTAGCAATTTTTTGACATGAAATTGTAACATGTTGAAGTGGATTTTGAAAATTCTAGAGAGAATTTTAAAAGCTTCAAGAGAATTTACACAATTTTGAGAGGGATTTGAAAAGTTTCAATGGGAATGGGAAGAATTGGGACAAAAATTGGAAAATTTTTAAGGGACTTTGAAAAAATTTCAACTGGAATTTTAGCAATTTTTTGACGTGAAATTGTAAACATGTGGACATGGATTTTGAAAATTCTAGAGAGAATTTAAAAGCTTCAAGAGAATTTCAACAATTTTGAGAGGGATTTGAAAAGTTTCAATGGGAATGGGAAGAATTGGGACAAAAATTGGAAAATTTTGAAGGGACTTTGAAAAAATTTCAACTGGAATTTTAGCCATTTTTTTATGTGAAATTGTAAACATGTGGCCATGGATTTGAAAATTCTAGAGAGAATTTTAAAAGCTTCAAGAGAATTTCAACAACTTTGAGAGGGATTTGAAAAGTTTCAATGGGAATGGGGAAGAATTGGGACAAAAATTGGAAAATTTTTAAGGGACTTTGAAAAAATTTCAACTGGAATTTTAGCCATTTTTTGACGTGAAATTGTAAACATGTGGCCATGGATTTTGAAAATTCTAGAGAGAATTTTAAAAGCTTCAAGAGAATTTACACAATTTTGAGAGGGATTTGAAAAGTTTCAATGGGAATGGGAAGAATTGGGACAAAATTGGAAAATTTTTAAGGGACTTTGAAAAAATTTCAACTGGAATTTTAGCCATTTTTTGACGTGAAATTGTAAACATGTGGACATGGATTTTGAAAATTCTAGAGAGAATTTTAGAAGCTTCAACAGGAATTTCAACAATTTTGAGAGGGATTTGAAAAGTTTCAATGGGAATGGGAAGAATTGGGACAAAAATTGGAAAATTTTTAAGGGACTTTGAAAAAATTTCAACTGGAATTTTAGCAATTTTTTGACATGAAATTGTAAACATGTTGAAGTGGATTTTGAAAATTCTAGAGAGAATTTTAAAAGCTTCAAGAGAATTTCAACAATTTTGAGAGGGATTTGAAAGTTTCAATGGAATGGGAAGAATTGGGACAAAAATTGGAAAATTTTTAAGGGACTTTGAAAAAATTTCAACTGGAATTTTAGCCATTTTTTGACGTGAAATTGTAAACATGTGGACATGGATTTTGAAAATTCTAGAGAGAATTTTAAAAGCTTCAAGAGAATTTCAACAATTTTGAGAGGGATTTGAAAAGTTTCAATGGGAATGGGAAGAATTGGGACAAAAATTGGAAAATTTTTAAGGGACTTTGAAAAAATTTCAACTGGAATTTTAGCAATTTTTTGACGTGAAATTGTAAACATGTGGACATGGATTTTGAAAATTCTAGAGAGAATTTTAAAAGCTTCAAGAGAATTTCAACAATTTTGAGAGGGATTTGAAAAGTTTCAATGGGAATGGGAAGAATTGGGACAAAAATTGGAAAAATTCTTAAGGGACTTTGAAAAAATTTCAACTGGAATTTTAGCCATTTTTTTATGTGAAATTGTAAACATGTGGCCCTGGATTTTGAAAATTCTAGAGAGAATTTTAAAAGCTTCAAGAGAATTTCAACAACTTTGAGAGGATTTGAAAAGTTTCAATGGGAATGGGAAGAATTGGGACAAAAATGGAAAATTTTTAAGGACTTTGAAAAAATTTCAACTGGAATTTTAGCCATTTTTTGACGTGAAATTGTGAACATGTTGAAGTGGATTTTGAAAATTCTAGAGAGAATTTTAAAAGCTTCAACAGAATTTCAACAATTTTGAGAGGGATTTGAAAAGTTTCAATGGGAATGGGAAGAATTGGGACAAAAATTGGAAATTTTTAAGGGACTTTGAAAAAATTTCAACTGGAATTTAGCCATTTTTTGACGTGAAATTGTAAACATGTGGACATGGATTTTGAAAATTCTAGAGAGAATTTTAAAAGCTTCAAGAGAATTTCAACAATTTTGAGAGGGATTTGAAATGAAAAGTTTCAATGGGAATGGGAAGAATTGGGACAAAAATTGGAAAATTTTTAAGGGACTTTGAAAAAATTTCAACTGGAATTTTAGCAATTTTTTGACGTGAAATTGTAAACATGTGGACATGGATTTTGAAAATTCTAGAGAGAATTTTAAAAGCTTCAAGAGAATTTCAACAATTTTGAGAGGGATTTGAAAAGTTCAATGGGAATGGGAAGAATTGGGACAAAAATTGGAAAATTTTGAAGGGACTTTGAAAAAATTTCAACTGGAATTTTAGCCATTTTTTTATGTGAAATTGTAAACATGTGGCCATGGATTTTGAAAATTCTAGAGAGAATTTTAAAAGCTTCAACAGAATTTCAACAATTTGAGAGGGATTTGAAAAGTTTCAATGGGAATGGGAAGAATTGGGACAAAAATTGGAAAATTTTTTAGGGACTTTGAAAAAATTTCAACTGGAATTTTAGCCATTTTTTTGACGTGAAATTGTAAACATGTGGACATGGATTTTGAAAATTCTAGGGAGAATTTTAAAAGCTTCAACAGAATTTCAACAATTTTGAGAGGGATTTGAAAAGTTTCAATGGGAATGGGAAGAATTGGGACAAAAATTGGAAAATTTTTAAGGGACTTTGAAAAAATTTCAACTGGAATTTTAGCCATTTTTTTATGTGAAATTGTAAACATGTGGACATGGATTTTGAAAATTCTAGAGAGAATTTTAAAAGCTTCAACAGAATTTCAACAATTTTGAGAGGGATTGAAAAGTTTCAATGGGAATGGGAAGAATTGGGACAAAAATTGGAAAATTTTTAAGGGACTTTTGAAAAAATTTCAACTGGAATTTTAGCCATTTTTTGAACTGAAATCGTAAACATGTGGCCATGGATTTTGAAAATTCTAGAGAGAATTTTAAAAGCTTCAACAGAATTTCAACAATTTTGAGAGGGATTTGAAAAGTTTCAATGGGAATGGGAAGAATTGGGACAAAAATTGGAAAACTTTTAAGGGACTTTAAAAAATTTCAACTGGAATTTTAGCCATTTTTTGACGTGAAATTGTAAACATGTGGCCATGGATTTTGAAAATTCTAGAGAGAATTTTAAAAGCTTCAAGAGAATTTCAACAACTTTGAGAGGGATTTGAAAAGTTTCAATGGGAATGGGAAGAATTGGGACAAAAATTGGAAAATTTTGAAGGGACTTTGAAAAAATTTCAACTGGAATTTTAGCAATTTTTTGACATGAAATTGTAAACATGTTGAAGTGGATTTTGAAAATTCTAGAGAGAATTTTAAAAGCTTCAACAGAATTTCAACAATTTTGAGAGGGATTTGAAAAGTTTCAATGGGAATGGAAGAATTGGGACAAAAATTGGAAAATTTTTAAGGGACTTTGAAAAAATTTCAACTGGAATTTTAGCCATTTTTTTACGTGAAATTGTAAACATGTGGACATGGATTTTGAAAATTCTAGAGAGAATTTTAAAAGCTTCAAGAGAATTTCAACAATTTTGAGAGGGATTTGAAAAGTTTCAATGGGAATGGGAAGAATTGGGACAAAAATTGGAAAATTTTGAAGGGACTTTGAAAAAATTTCCACTGGAATTTTAGCCATTTTTTTATGTGAAATTGTAAACATGTGGCCATGGATTTTGAAAATTCTAGAGAGAATTTTAAAAGCTTCAAGAGAATTTCAACAACTTTGAGAGGGATTTGAAAAGTTTCAATGGGAATGGGAAGAATTGGGACAAAAATTGGAAAATTTTTAAGGGACTTTGAAAAAATTTCAACTGGAATTTTAGCCATTTTTTGACGTGAAATTGTAAACATGTGGCCATGGATTTTGAAAATTCTAGAGAGAATTTTAAAAGCTTCAAGAGAATTTCAACAATTTTGAGAGGGATTTGAAAAGTTTCAATGGGAATGGGAAGAATTGGGACAAAATTGGAAAATTTTTAAGGGACTTTGAAAAAATTTCAACTGGAATTTTAGCCATTTTTTGACGTGAAATTGTAAACATGTGGCCATGGATTTGAAAATTCTAGAGAGAATTTTAGAAGCTTCAACAGAATTTCAACAATTTTGAGAGGGATTTGAAAAGTTTCAATGGGAATGGGAAGAATTGGGACAAAAATTGGAAAATTTTTAAGGGACTTTGAAAAAATTTCAACTGGAATTTTAGCAATTTTTGACATGAAATTGTAAACATGTTGAAGTGGATTTTGAAAATTCTAGAGAGAATTTAAAAGCTTCAAGAGAATTTCAACAATTTTGAGAGGGATTTGAAAAGTTTCAATGGGAATGGGAAGAATTGGGACAAAAATTGGAAAATTTTTAAGGGACTTTGAAAAAATTTCAACTGGAATTTTAGCCATTTTTTGACGTGAAATTGTAAACATGTGGACATGGATTTTGAAAATTCTAGAGAGAATTTTAAAAGCTTCAAGAGAATTTCAACAATTTTGAGAGGGATTTGAAAAGTTTCAATGGGAATGGGAAGAATTGGGACAAAAATTGGAAAATTTTTAAGGGACTTTGAAAAAATTTCAACTGGAATTTTAGCCATTTTTTGACGTGAAATTGTAAACATGTGGACATGGATTTTGAAAATTCTAGAGAGAATTTTAAAAGCTTCAACAGAATTTCAACAATTTTGAGAGGGATTTGAAAAGTTTCAATGGGAATGGGAAGAATTGGGACAAAAATTGGAAATTTTTTAAGGGACTTTGAAAAAATTTCAGCTGGATTTTTAGCAATTTTTTTATGTGAAATTGTAAACATGTGGACATGGATTTTGAAAATTCTAGAGAGAATTTTAAAAGCTTCAAGAGAATTTCAACAATTTTGAGAGGGATTTGAAAAGTTTCAATGGGAATGGGAAGAATTGGGACAAAAATTGGAAAATTTTTAAGGGACTTTGAAAAAATTTCAACTGGAATTTTAGCCATTTTTTGACGTGAAATTGTAAACATGTGGACATGGATTTTGAAAATTCTAGAGAGAATTTTAAAAGCTTCAAGAGAATTTCAACAATTTTGAGAGGGATTTGAAAAGTTTCAATGGGAATGGGAAGAATTGGGACAAAAATTGGAAAATTTTTAAGGGACTTTGAAAAAATTTCAACTGGAATTTTAGCCATTTTTTGACGTGAAATTGTAAACATGTGGCCATGGATTTTGAAAATTCTAGAGAGAATTTTAAAAGCTTCAAGAGAATTTCAACAATTTTGAGAGGGATTTGAAAAGTTTCAATGGGAATGGGAAGAATTGGGACAAAAATTGGAAAATTTTTAAGGGACTTTGAAAAAATTTCAACTGGAATTTTAGCAATTTTTTGACATGAAATTGTAAACATGTTGAAGTGGATTTTGAAAATTCTAGAGAGAATTTTAAAAGCTTCAACAGAATTTCAACAATTTTGAGAGGGATTTGAAAAGTTTCAATGGGAATGGGAAGAATTGGGACAAAAATTGGAAAATTTTTAAGGGACTTTGAAAAAATTTCAACTGGAATTTTAGCCATTTTTTGACGTGAAATTGTAAACATGTGGACATGGATTTTGAAAATTCTAGAGAGAATTTTAAAAGCTTCAAGAGAATTTCAACAATTTTGAGAGGGATTTGAAAAGTTTCAATGGGAATGGGAAGAATTGGGACAAAAATTGGAAAATTTTTAAGGGACTTTGAAAAAATTTCAACTGGAATTTTAGCCATTTTTTGAACTGAAATTGTAAACATGTGGACATGGATTTTGAAAATTCTAGAGAGAATTTTAAAAGCTTCAACAGAATTTCAACAATTTTGAGAGGGATTTGAAAAGTTTCAATGGGAATGGGAAGAATTGGGACAAAAATTGGAAAATTTTGAAGGGACTTTGAAAAAATTTCAACTGGAATTTTAGCCATTTTTTGATGTGAAATTGTAAACATGTGGCCATGGATTTTGAAAATTCTAGAGAGAATTTTAAAAGCTTCAAGAGAATTTCAACAACTTTGAGAGGGATTTGAAAAGTTTCAATGGGAATGGGAAGAATCGGGACAAAAATTGGAAAATTTTTAAGGGACTTTGAAAAAATTTCAACTGGAATTTTAGCCATTTTTTGACGTGAAATTGTAAACATGTGGACATGGATTTTGAAAATTCTAGAGAGAATTTTAAAAGCTTCAAGAGAATTTCAACAATTTTGAGAGGGATTTGAAAAGTTTCAATGGGAATGGGAAGAATTGGGACAAAAATTGGAAAATTTTTAAGGGACTTTGAAAAAATTTCAACTGGAATTTTAGCCATTTTTTGACGTGAAATTGTAAACATGTGGACATGGATTTTGAAAATTCTAGAGAGAATTTTAGAAGCTTCAAGAGAATTTCAACAATTTTGAGAGGGATTTGAAAAGTTTCAATGGGAATGGGAAGAATTGGGACAAAAATTGGAAAATTTTGAAGGGACTTTGAAAAAATTTCAACTGGAATTTTAGCAATTTTTTGAAATGAAATTGTAAACATGTTGAAGTGGATTTTGAAAATTCTAGAGAGAATTTTAAAAGCTTCAACAGAATTTCAACAATTTTGAGAGGGATTTGAAAAGTTTCAATGGGAATGGGAAGAATTGGGACAAAGGGACAAAAATTGGAAAATTTTTAAGGGACTTTGAAAAAATTTCAACTGGAATTTTAGCCATTTTTTGACGTGAAATTGTAAACATGTGGCCATGGATTTTGAAAATTCTAGAGAGAATTTTAAAAGCTTCAACAGAATTTCAACAATTTTGAGAGGGATTTGAAAAGTTTCAATGGGAATGGGAAGAATTGGGACAAAAATTGGAAAATTTTTAAGGGACTTTGAAAAAATTTCAACTGGAATTTTAGCCATTTTTTTATGTGAAATTGTAAACATGTGGCCATGGATTTTGAAAATTCTAGAGAGAATTTTAAAAGCTTCAAGAGAATTTCAACAACTTTGAGAGGGATTTGAAAAGTTTCAATGGGAATGGGAAGAATTGGGACAAAAATTGGAAAATTTTTAAGGGACTTTGAAAAAATTTCAACTGGAATTTTAGCCATTTTTTGATGTGAAATTGTAAACATGTGGACATGGATTTTGAAAATTCTAGAGAGAATTTTAAAAGCTTCAAGAGAATTTCAACAATTTTGAGAGGGATTTGAAAAGTTTCAATGGGAATGGGAAGAATTGGGACAAAAATTGGAAAATTTTTAAGGGACTTTGAAAAAATTTCAACTGGAATTTTAGCCATTTTTTGACGTGAAATTGTAAACGTGGACATGGATTTTGAAAATTCTAGAGAGAATTTTAGAAGCTTCAACAGAATTTCAACAATTTTGAGAGGGATTTGAAAAGTTTCAATGGGAATGGGAAGAATTGGGACAAAAATTGGAAAATTTTGAAGGGACTTTGAAAAAATTTCAACTGGAATTTTAGCAATTTTTTGACATGAAATTGTAAACATGTTGAAGTGGATTTTGAAAATTCTAGAGAGAATTTTAAAAGCTTCAACAGAATTTCAACAATTTTGAGAGGGATTTGAAAAGTTTCAATGGGAATGGGAAGAATTGGGACAAAAATTGGAAAATTTTTAAGGGACTTTGAAAAAATTTCAACTGGAATTTTAGCCATTTTTTGACGTGAAATTGTAAACATGTGGACATGGATTTTGAAAATTCTAGAGAGAATTTTAAAAGCTTCAAGAGAATTTCAACAATTTTGAGAGGGATTTGAAAAGTTTCAATGGGAATGGGAAGAATTGGGACAAAAATTGGAAAATTTTTAAGGGACTTTGAAAAAATTTCAACTGGAATTTTAGCCATTTTTTGACGTGAAATTGTAAACATGTGGACATGGATTTTGAAAATTCTAGAGAGAATTTTAAAAGCTTCAACAGAATTTCAACACTTTTGAGAGGGATTTGAAAAGTTTCAATGGGAATGGGAAGAATTGGGACAAAAATTGGAAAACTTTTAAGGGACTTTGAAAAAATTTCAACTGGAATTTTAGCCATTTTTTGACGTGAAATTGTAAACATGTGGACATGGATTTTGAAAATTCTAGAGAGAATTTTAAAAGCTTCAACAGAATTTCAACAATTTTGAGAGGGATTTGAAAAGTTTCAATGGGAATGGGAAGAATTGGGACAAAAATTGGAAAATTTTTAAGGGACTTTGAAAAAATTTCAACTGGAATTTTAGCCATTTTTTTATGTGAAATTGTGAAGGTGGCCATGGATTTTGAAAATTCTAGAGAGAATTTTAAAAGCTTCAAGAGAATTTCAACAACTTTGAGACGGATTTGAAAAGTTTCAATGGGAATGGGAAGAATTGGGACAAAAATTGTAAAATTTTTAAGGGACTTTGAAAAAATTTCAACTGGAATTTTAGCCATTTTTTGAACTGAAATTGTAAACATGTGGACATGGATTTTGAAAATTCTAGAGAGAATTTTAAAAGCTTCAAGAGAATTTCAACAATTTTGAGAGGGATTTGAAAAGTTTCAATGGGAATGGGAAGAATTGGGACAAAAATTGGAAAATTTTTAAGGGACTTTGAAAAAATTTCAACTGGAATTTTAGCCATTTTTTGACGTGAAATTGTAAACATGTGGCCATGGATTTTGAAAATTCTAGAGAGAATTTTAAAAGCTTCAAGAGAATTTCAACAATTTTGAGAGGGATTTGAAAAGTTTCAATGGGAATGGGAAGAATTGGGACAAAAATTGGAAAATTTTTAAGGGACTTTGAAAAAATTTCAACTGGAATTTTAGCCATTTTTTGACGTGAAATTGTAAACATGTTGAAGTGGATTTTGAAAATTCTAGAGAGAATTTTAAAAGCTTCAACAGAATTTCAACAATTTTGAGAGGGATTTGAAAAGTTTCAATGGGAATGGGAAGAATTGGGACAAAAATTGGAAAATTTTTAAGGGACTTTGAAAAAATTTCAACTGGAATTTTAGCCATTTTTTGACGTGAAATTGTAAACATGTGGACATGGATTTTGAAAATTCTAGAGAGAATTTTAAAAGCTTCAACAGAATTTCAACAATTTTGAGAGGGATTTGAAAAGTTTCAATGGGAATGGGAAGAATTGGGACAAAAATTGGAAAATTTTTAAGGGACTTTGAAAAAATTTCAACTGGATTTTTAGCAATTTTTTTATGTGAAATTGTAAACATGTGGCCATGGATTTTGAAAATTCTAGAGAGAATTTTAAAAGCTTCAAGAGAATTTCAACAATTTTGAGAGGGATTTGAAAAGTTTCAATGGGAATGGGAAGAATTGGGACAAAAATTGGAAAACTTTTAAGGGACTTTGAAAAAATTTCAACTGGAATTTTAGCCATTTTTTGACGTGAAATTGTAAACATGTGGACATGGATTTTGAAAATTCTAGAGAGAATTTTAAAAGCTTCAAGAGAATTTCAACAATTTTGAGAGGGATTTGAAAAGTTTCAATGGGAATGGGAAGAATTGGGACAAAAATTGGAAAACTTTTAAGGGACTTTGAAAAAATTTCAACTGGAATTTTAGCCATTTTTTGACGTGAAATTGTAAACATGTGGACATGGATTTTGAAAATTCTAGAGAGAATTTTAAAAGCTTCAACAGAATTTCAACAATTTTGAGAGGGATTTGAAAAGTTTCAATGGGAATGGGAAGAATTGGGACAAAAATTGGAAAATTTTGAAGGGACTTAGAAAAAATTTCAACTGGAATTTTAGCAATTTTTTGACATGAAATTGTAAACATGTTGAAGTGGATTTTGAAAATTCTAGAGAGAATTTTAAAAGCTTCAACAGAATTTCAACAATTTTGAGAGGGATTTGAAAAGTTTCAATGGGAATGGGAAGAATTGGGACAAAAATTGGAAAATTTTTAAGGGACTTTGAAAAAATTTCAACTGGAATTTTAGCAATTTTTTGACGTGAAATTGTAAACATGTGGACATGGATTTTGAAAATTCTAGAGAGAATTTTAAAAGCTTCAAGAGAATTTCAACAATTTTGAGAGGGATTTGAAAAGTTTCAATGGGAATGGGAAGAATTGGGACAAAAATTGGAAAATTTTTAAGGGACTTTGAAAAAATTTCAACTGGAATTTTAGCCATTTTTTTATGTGAAATTGTAAACATGTGGCCATGGATTTTGAAAATTCTAGAGAGAATTTTAAAAGCTTCAAGAGAATTTCAACAACTTTGAGACGGATTTGAAAAGTTTCAATGGGAATGGGAAGAATTGGGACAAAAATTGTAAAATTTTTAAGGGACTTTGAAAAAATTTCAACTGGAATTTTAGCCATTTTTTGACATGAAATTGTAAACATGTGGACATGGATTTTGAAAATTCTAGAGAGAATTTTAAAAGCTTCAAGAGAATTTCAACAATTTTGAGAGGGATTTGAAAAGTTTCAATGGGAATGGGAAGAATTGGGACAAAAATTGGAAAATTTTTAAGGGACTTTGAAAAAATTTCAACTGGAATTATAGCCATTTTTTGACGTGAAATTGTAAACATGTGGCCATGGATTTTGAAAATTCTAGAGAGAATTTTAAAAGCTTCAAGAGAATTTCAACAATTTTGAGAGGGATTTGAAAAGTTTCAATGGGAATGGGAAGAATTGGGACAAAAATTGGAAAATTTTTAAGGGACTTTGAAAAAATTTCAACTGGAATTTTAGCCATTTTTTGACGTGAAATTGTAAACATGTTGAAGTGGATTTTGAAAATTCTAGAGAGAATTTTAAAAGCTTCAAGAGAATTTCAACAATTTTGAGAGGGATTTGAAAAGTTTCAATGGGAATGGGAAGAATTGGGACAAAAATTGGAAAATTTTTAAGGGACTTTGAAAAAATTTCAACTGGAATTTTAGCCATTTTTTGACGTGAAATTGTAAACATGTGGCCATGGATTTTGAAAATTCTAGAGAGAATTTTAAAAGCTTCAACAGAATTTCAACAATTTTGAGAGGGATTTGAAAAGTTTCAATGGGAATGGGAAGAATTGGGACAAAAATTGGAAAATTTTTAAGGGACTTTGAAAAAATTTCAACTGGATTTTTAGCAATTTTTTTATGTGAAATTGTAAAAATGTGGCCATGGATTTTGAAAATTCTAGAGAGAATTTTAAAAGCTTCAAGAGAATTTCAACAATTTTGAGAGGGATTTGAAAAGTTTCAATGGGAATGGGAAGAATTGGGACAAAAATTGGAAAATTTTTAAGGGACTTTGAAAAAATTTCAACTGGAATTTTAGCCATTTTTTGACGTGAAATTGTAAACATGTGGACATGGATTTTGAAAATTCTAGAGAGAATTTTAAAAGCTTCAAGAGAATTTCAACAATTTTGAGAGGGATTTGAAAAGTTTCAATGGGAATGGGAAGAATTGGGACAAAAATTGGAAAATTTTTAAGGGACTTTGAAAAAATTTCAACTGGAATTTTAGCCATTTTTTGACGTGAAATTGTAAACATGTGGACATGGATTTTGAAAATTCTAGAGAGAATTTTAAAAGCTTCAACAGAATTTCAACACTTTTGAGAGGGATTTGAAAAGTTTCAATGGGAATGGGAAGAATTGGGACAAAAATTGGAAAATTTTTAAGGGACTTTGAAAAAATTTCAACTGGAATTTTAGCAATTTTTTGACATGAAATTGTAAACATGTGGACATGGATTTTGAAAATTCTAGAGAGAATTTTAAAAGCTTCAAGAGAATTTCAACAATTTTGAGAGGGATTTGAAAAGTTTCAATGGGAATGGGAAGAATTGGGACAAAAATTGGAAAATTTTTAAGGGACTTTGAAAAAATTTCAACTGGAATTTTAGCCATTTTTTGACGTGAAATTGTAAACATGTGGCCATGGATTTTGAAAATTCTAGAGAGAATTTTAAAAGCTTCAACAGAATTTCAACAATTTTGAGAGGGATTTGAAAAGTTTCAATGGGAATGGGAAGAATTGGGACAAAAATTGGAAAATTTTTAAGGGACTTTGAAAAAATTTCAACTGGAATTTTAGCCATTTTTTGACGTGAAATTGTAAACATGTGGACATGGATTTTGAAAATTCTAGAGAGAATTTTAAAAGCTTCAAGAGAATTTCAACAATTTTGAGAGGGATTTGAAAAGTTTCAATGGGAATGGGAAGAATTGGGACAAAAATTGGAAAATTTTTAAGGGACTTTGAAAAAATTTCAACTGGAATTTTAGCCATTTTTTGATGTGAAATTGTAAACATGTGGCCATGGATTTTGAAAATTCTAGAGAGAATTTTAAAAGCTTCAAGAGAATTTCAACAACTTTGAGAGGGATTTGAAAAGTTTCAATGGGAATGGGAAGAATTGGGACAAAAATTGGAAAATTTTTAAGGGACTTTGAAAAAATTTCAACTGGAATTTTAGCCATTTTTTGACGTGAAATTGTAAACATGTGGACATGGATTTTGAAAATTCTAGAGAGAATTTTAAAAGCTTCAAGAGAATTTCAACAATTTTGAGAGGGATTTGAAAAGTTTCAATGGGAATGGGAAGAATTGGGACAAAAATTGGAAAATTTTTAAGGGACTTTGAAAAAATTTCAACTGGAATTTTAGCCATTTTTTGACATGAAATTGTAAACATGTGGACATGGATTTTGAAAATTCTAGAGAGAATTTTAGAAGCTTCAACAGAATTTCAACAATTTTGAGAGGGATTTGAAAAGTTTCAATGGGAATGGGAAGAATTGGGACAAAAATTGGAAAATTTTGAAGGGACTTTGAAAAAATTTCAACTGGAATTTTAGCAATTTTTTTATGTGAAATTGTAAACATGTGGCCATGGATTTTGAAAATTCTAGAGAGAATTTTAAAAGCTTCAACAGAATTTCAACAATTTTGAGAGGGATTTGAAAAGTTTCAATGGGAATGGGAAGAATTGGGACAAAAATTGGAAAATTTTTAAGGGACTTTGAAAAAATTTCAACTGGAATTTTAGCCATTTTTTGACGTGAAATTGTAAACATGTGGACATGGATTTTGAAAATTCTAGAGAGAATTTTAAAAGCTTCAAGAGAATTTCAACAATTTTGAGAGGGATTTGAAAAGTTTCAATGGGAATGGGAAGAATTGGGACAAAAATTGGAAAATTTTTAAGGGACTTTGAAAAAATTTCAACTGGAATTTTAGCCATTTTTTGACGTGAAATTGTAAACATGTGGCCATGGATTTTGAAAATTCTAGAGAGAATTTTAAAAGCTTCAACAGAATTTCAACACTTTTGAGAGGGATTTGAAAAGTTTCAATGGGAATGGGAAGAATTGGGACAAAAATTGGAAAATTTTGAAGGGACTTTGAAAAAATTTCAACTGGAATTTTAGCAATTTTTTGACATGAAATTGTAAACATGTTGAAGTGGATTTTGAAAATTCTAGAGAGAATTTTAAAAGCTTCAACAGAATTTCAACAATTTTGAGAGGGATTTGAAAAGTTTCAATGGGAATGGGAAGAATTGGGACAAAAATTGGAAAATTTTTAAGGGACTTTGAAAAAATTTCAACTGGAATTTTAGCCATTTTTTGACGTGAAATTGTAAACATGTGGCCATGGATTTTGAAAATTCTAGAGAGAATTTTAAAAGCTTCAACAGAATTTCAACAATTTTGAGAGGGATTTGAAAAGTTTCAATGGGAATGGGAAGAATTGGGACAAAAATTGGAAAATTTTTAAGGGACTTTGAAAAAATTTCAACTGGAATTTTAGCCATTTTTTGACGTGAAATTGTAAACATGTGGACATGGATTTTGACAATTCTAGAGAGAATTTTAAAAGCTTCAAGAGAATTTCAACAATTTTGAGAGGGATTTGAAAAGTTTCAATGGGAATGGGAAGAATTGGGACAAAAATTGGAAAATTTTTAAGGGACTTTGAAAAAATTTCAACTGGAATTTTAGCCATTTTTTGATGTGAAATTGTAAACATGTGGCCATGGATTTTGAAAATTCTAGAGAGAATTTTAAAAGCTTCAAGAGAATTTCAACAACTTTGAGAGGGATTTGAAAAGTTTCAATGGGAATGGGAAGAATTGGGACAAAAATTGGAAAATTTTTAAGGGACTTTGAAAAAATTTCAACTGGAATTTTAGCCATTTTTTGACGTGAAATTGTAAACATGTGGACATGGATTTTGAAAATTCTAGAGAGAATTTTAAAAGCTTCAAGAGAATTTCAACAATTTTGAGAGGGATTTGAAAAGTTTCAATGGGAATGGGAAGAATTGGGACAAAAATTGGAAAATTTTTAAGGGACTTTGAAAAAATTTCAACTGGAATTTTAGCCATTTTTTGACGTGAAATTGTAAACATGTGGACATGGATTTTGAAAATTCTAGAGAGAATTTTAGAAGCTTCAACAGAATTTCAACAATTTTGAGAGGGATTTGAAAAGTTTCAATGGGAATGGGAAGAATTGGGACAAAAATTGGAAAATTTTGAAGGGACTTTGAAAAAATTTCAACTGGAATTTTAGCAATTTTTTGACATGAAATTGTAAACATGTTGAAGAGGATTTTGAAAATTCTAGAGAGAATTTTAAAAGCTTCAACAGAATTTCAACAATTTTGAGAGGGATTTGAAAAGTTTCAATGGGAATGGGAAGAATTGGGACAAAAATTGGAAAATTTTTAAGGGACTTTGAAAAAATTTCAACTGGAATTTTAGCCATTTTTTGACGTGAAATTGTAAACATGTGGCCATGGATTTTGAAAATTCTAGAGAGAATTTTAAAAGCTTCAACAGAATTTCAACAATTTTGAGAGGGATTTGAAAAGTTTCAATGGGAATGGGAAGAATTGGGACAAAAATTGGAAAATTTTTAAGGGACTTTGAAAAAATTTCAACTGGAATTTTAGCCATTTTTTGACGTGAAATTGTAAACATGTGGCCATGGATTTTGAAAATTCTAGAGAGAATTTTAAAAGCTTCAACAGAATTTCAACAATTTTGAGAGGGATTTGAAAAGTTTCAATGGGAATGGGAAGAATTGGGACAAAAATTGGAAAATTTTGAAGGGACTTTGAAAAAATTTCAACTGGAATTTTAGCCATTTTTTGACGTGAAATTGTAAACATGTGGACATGGATTTTGAAAATTCTAGAGAGAATTTTAAAAGCTTCAAGAGAATTTCAACAATTTTGAGAGGGATTTGAAAAGTTTCAATGGGAATGGGAAGAATTGGGACAAAAATTGGAAAATTTTGAAGGGACTTTGAAAAAATTTCAACTGGAATTTTAGCCATTTTTTGATGTGAAATTGTAAACATGTGGCCATGGATTTTGAAAATTCTAGAGAGAATTTTAAAAGCTTCAAGAGAATTTCAACAACTTTGAGAGGGATTTGAAAAGTTTCAATGGGAATGGGAAGAATTGGGACAAAAATTGGAAAATTTTTAAGGGACTTTGAAAAAATTTCAACTGGAATTTTAGCCATTTTTTGACGTGAAATTGTAAACATGTGGCCATGGATTTTGAAAATTCTAGAGAGAATTTTAAAAGCTTCAAGAGAATTTCAACAATTTTGAGAGGGATTTGAAAAGTTTCAATGGGAATGGGAAGAATTGGGACAAAAATTGGAAAATTTTTAAGGGACTTTGAAAAAATTTCCACTGGAATTTTAGCCATTTTTTGACGTGAAATTGTAAACATGTGGACATGGATTTTGAAAATTCTAGAGAGAATTTTAAAAGCTTCAACAGAATTTCAACAATTTTGAGAGGGATTTGAAAAGTTTCAATGGGAATGGGAAGAATTGGGACAAAAATTGGAAAATTTTTAAGGGACTTTGAAAAAATTTCAACTGGAATTTTAGCAATTTTTTGACATGAAATTGTAAACATGTGGACATGGATTTTGAAAATTCTAGAGAGAATTTTAAAAGCTCCAACAGAATTTCAACAATTTTGAGAGGGATTTGAAAAGTTTCAATGGGAATGGGAAGAATTGGGACAAAAATTGGAAAATTTTTAAGGGACTTTGAAAAAATTTCAACTGGAATTTTAGCAATTTTTTGACATGAAATTGTAAACATGTTGAAGTGGATTTTGAAAATTCTAGAGAGAATTTTAAAAGCTTCAAGAGAATTTCAACAATTTTGAGAGGGATTTGAGAAGTTTCAATGGGAATGGGAAGAATTGGGACAAAAATTGGAAAATTTTTAAGGGACTTTGAAAAAATTTCAACTGGAATTTTAGCAATTTTTTGACGTGAAATTGTAAACATGTGGCCATGGATTTTGAAAATTCTAGAGAGAATTTTAAAAGCTTCAAGAGAATTTCAACAATTTTGAGAGGGATTTGAAAAGTTTCAATGGGAATGGGAAGAATTGGGACAAAAATTGGAAAATTTTTAAGGGACTTTGAAAAAATTTCAACTGGAATTTTAGCCATTTTTTGACGTGAAATTGTAAACATGTGGCCATGGATTTCGAAAATTCTAGAGAGAATTTTAAAAGCTTCAACAGAATTTCAACACTTTTGAGAGGGATTTGAAAAGTTTCAATGGGAATGGGAAGAATTGGGACAAAAATTGGAAAATTTTTAAGGGACTTTGAAAAAATTTCAACTGGAATTTTAGCCATTTTTTGACGTGAAATTGTAAACATGTGGCCATGGATTTTGAAAATTCTAGAGAGAATTTTAAAAGCTTCAACAGAATTTCAACAATTTTGAGAGGGATTTGAAAAGTTTCAATGGGAATGGGAAGAATTGGGACAAAAATTGGAAAATTTTTAAGGGACTTTGAAAAAATTTCAACTGGAATTTTAGCCATTTTTTGACGTGAAATTGTAAACATGTGGACATGGATTTTGAAAATTCTAGAGAGAATTTTAGAAGCTTCAACAGAATTTCAACAATTTTGAGAGGGATTTGAAAAGTTTCAATGGGAATGGGAAGAATTGGGACAAAAATTGGAAAATTTTGAAGGGACTTTGAAAAAATTTCAACTGGAATTTTAGCCATTTTTTTATGTGAAATTGTAAACATGTGGCCATGGATTTTGAAAATTCTAGAGAGAATTTTAAAAGCTTTAACAGAATTTCTACAATTCTGAGAGGGATTTGAAAAGTTTCAATGGGAATGGGAAGAATTGGGACAAAAATTGGAAAATTTTTAAGGGACTTTGAAAAAATTTCAACTGGAATTTTAGCAATTTTTTGACGTGAAATTGTAAACATGTGGACATGGATTTTGAAAATTCTAGAGAGAATTTTAAAAGCTTCAAGAGAATTTCAACAATTTTGAGAGGGATTTGAAAAGTTTCAATGGGAATGGGAAGAATTGGGACAAAAATTGGAAAATTTTTAAGGGACTTTGAAAAAATTTCAACTGGAATTTTAGCCATTTTTTTATGTGAAATTGTAAACATGTGGCCCTGGATTTTGAAAATTCTAGAGAGAATTTTAAAAGCTTCAAGAGAATTTCAACAACTTTGAGAGGGATTTGAAAAGTTTCAATGGGAATGGGAAGAATTGGGACAAAAATTGGAAAATTTTTAAGGGACTTTGAAAAAATTTCAACTGGAATTTTAGCCATTTTTTGACGTGAAATTGTAAACATGTGGACATGGATTTTGAAAATTCTAGAGAGAATTTTAAAAGCTTCAAGAGAATTTCAACAATTTTGAGAGGGATTTGAAAAGTTTCAATGGGAATGGGAAGAATTGGGACAAAAATTGGAAAATTTTTAAGGGACTTTGAAAAAATTTCAACTGGAATTTTAGCCATTTTTTGACGTGAAATTGTAAACATGTGGACATGGATTTTGAAAATTCTAGAGAGAATTTTAGAAGCTTCAAGAGAATTTCAACAATTTTGAGAGGGATTTGAAAAGTTTCAATGGGAATGGGAAGAATTGGGACAAAAATTGGAAAATTTTTAAGGGACTTTGAAAAAATTTCAACTGGAATTTTAGCAATTTTTTGACATGAAATTGTAAACATGTTGAAGTGGATTTTGAAAATTCTAGAGAGAATTTTAAAAGCTTCAACAGAATTTCAACAATTTTGAGAGGGATTTGAAAAGTTTCAATGGGAATGGGAAGAATTGGGACAAAAATTGGAAAATTTTTAAGGGACTTTGAAAAAATTTCAACTGGAATTTTAGCCATTTTTTTACGTGAAATTGTAAACATGTGGACATGGATTTTGAAAATTCTAGAGAGAATTTTAAAAGCTTCAACAGAATTTCAACAATTTTGAGAGGGATTTGAAAAGTTTCAATGGGAATGGGAAGAATTGGGACAAAAATTGGAAAATTTTTAAGGGACTTTGAAAAAATTTCAACTGGAATTTTAGCAATTTTTTGACGTGAAATTGTAAACATGTGGACATGGATTTTGAAAATTCTAGAGAGAATTTTAAAAGCTTCAAGAGAATTTCAACAATTTTGAGAGGGATTTGAAAAGTTTCAATGGGAATGGGAAGAATTGGGACAAAAATTGGAAAATTTTTTAAGGGACTTTGAAAAAATTTCAACTGGAATTTTAGCCATTTTTTTATGTGAAATTGTAAACATGTGGCCATGGATTTTGAAAATTCTAGAGAGAATTTTAGAAGCTTCAACAGAATTTCAACAATTTTGAGAGGGATTTGAAAAGTTTCAATGGGAATGGGAAGAATTGGGACAAAAATTGGAAAATTTTTAAGGGACTTTGAAAAAATTTCAACTGGAATTTTAGCCATTTTTTTGACGTGAAATTGTAAACATGTGGACATGGATTTTGAAAATTCTAGGGAGAATTTTAAAAGCTTCAACAGAATTTCAACAATTTTGAGAGGAATTTGAAAAGTTTCAATGGGAATGGGAAGAATTGGGACAAAAATTGGAAAATTTTTAAGGGACTTTGAAAAAATTTCAACTGGAATTTTAGCCATTTTTTGACGTGAAATTGTAAACATGTGGACATGGATTTTGAAAATTCTAGAGAGAATTTTAAAAGCTTCAAGAGAATTTCAACAATTTTGAGAGGGATTTGAAAAGTTTCAATGGGAATGGGAAGAATTGGGACAAAAATTGGAAAATTTTTAAGGGACTTTGAAAAAATTTCAACTGGAATTTTAGCCATTTTTTGACGTGAAATTGTAAACATGTGGACATGGATTTTGAAAATTCTAGAGAGAATTTTAAAAGCTTCAACAGAATTTCAACACTTTTGAGAGGGATTTGAAAAGTTTCAATGGGAATGGGAAGAATTGGGACAAAAATTGGAAAATTTTTAAGGGACTTTGAAAAAATTTCAACTGGAATTTTAGCAATTTTTTGACATGAAATTGTAAACATGTTGAAGTGGATTTTGAAAATTCTAGAGAGAATTTTAAAAGCTTCAAGAGAATTTCAACAATTTTGAGAGGGATTTGAAAAGTTTCAATGGGAATGGGAAGAATTGGGACAAAAATTGGAAAATTTTTAAGGGACTTTGAAAAAATTTCAACTGGAATTTTAGCCATTTTTTGACGTGAAATTGTAAACATGTGGCCATGGATTTTGAAAATTCTAGAGAGAATTTTAAAAGCTTCAAGAGAATTTCAACAATTTTGAGAGGGATTTGAAAAGTTTCAATGGCAATGGGAAGAATTGGGACAAAAATTGGAAAATTTTTAAGGGACTTTGAAAAAATTTCAACTGGAATTTTAGCCATTTTTTGACGTGAAATTGTAAACATGTGGACATGGATTTTGAAAATTCTAGAGAGAATTTTAAAAGCTTCAAGAGAATTTCAACAATTTTGAGAGGGATTTGAAAAGTTTCAATGGGAATGGGAAGAATTGGGACAAAAATTGGAAAATTTTTAAGGGACTTTGAAAAAATTTCAACTGGAATTTTAGCCATTTTTTGACGTGAAATTGTAAACATGTGGACATGGATTTTGAAAATTCTAGAGAGAATTTTAAAAGCTTCAAGAGAATTTCAACAATTTTGAGAGGGATTTGAAAAGTTTCAATGGGAATGGGAAGAATTGGGACAAAAATTGGAAAATTTTTAAGGGACTTTGAAAAAATTTCAACTGGAATTTTAGCCATTTTTTTATGTGAAATTGTAAACATGTGGCCATGGATTTTGAAAATTCTAGAGAGAATTTTAAAAGCTTCAAGAGAATTTCAACAACTTTGAGAGGGATTTGAAAAGTTTCAATGGGAATGGGAAGAATTGGGACAAAAATTGGAAAATTTTTAAGGGACTTTGAAAAAATTTCAACTGGAATTTTAGCCATTTTTTGACGTGAAATTGTAAACATGTGGACATGGATTTTGAAAATTCTAGAGAGAATTTTAAAAGCTTCAAGAGAATTTCAACAATTTTGAGAGGGATTTGAAAAGTTTCAATGGGAATGGGAAGAATTGGGACAAAAATTGGAAAATTTTTAAGGGACTTTGAAAAAATTTCAACTGGAATTTTAGCCATTTTTTTGACGTGAAATTGTAAACATGTGGACATGGATTTTGAAAATTCTAGAGAGAATTTTAGAAGCTTCAACAGAATTTCAACAATTTTGAGAGGGATTTGAAAAGTTTCAATGGGAATGGGAAGAATTGGGACAAAAATTGGAAAATTTTGAAGGGACTTTGAAAAAATTTCAACTGGAATTTTAGCAATTTTTTGACATGAAATTGTAAACATGTTGAAGTGGATTTTGAAAATTCTAGAGAGAATTTTAAAAGCTTCAACAGAATTTCAACAATTTTGAGAGGGATTTGAAAAGTTTCAATGGGAATGGGAAGAATTGGGACAAAAATTGGAAAATTTTTAAGGGACTTTGAAAAAATTTCAACTGGAATTTTAGCAATTTTTTGACGTGAAATTGTAAACATGTGGACATGGATTTTGAAAATTCTAGAGAGAATTTTAAAAGCTTCAACAGAATTTCAACAATTTTGAGAGGGATTTGAAAAGTTTCAATGGGAATGGGAAGAATTGGGACAAAAATTGGAAAATTTTTAAGGGACTTTGAAAAAATTTCAACTGGAATTTTAGCCATTTTTTGACGTGAAATTGTAAACATGTGGACATGGATTTTGAAAATTCTAGAGAGAATTTTAAAAGCTTCAACAGAATTTCAACAATTTTGAGAGGGATTTGAAAAGTTTCAATGGGAATGGGAAGAATTGGGACAAAAATTGGAAATTTTTTAAGGGACTTTGAAAAAATTTCAACTGGATTTTTAGCAATTTTTTTATGTGAAATTGTAAACATGTGGACATGGATTTTGAAAATTCTAGAGAGAATTTTAAAAGCTTCAACAGAATTTCAACAATTTTGAGAGGGATTTGAAAAGTTTCAATGGGAATGGGAAGAATTGGGACAAAAATTGGAAAATTTTTAAGGGACTTTGAAAAAATTTCAACTGGAATTTTAGCAATTTTTTGACGTGAAATTGTAAACATGTGGCCATGGATTTTGAAAATTCTAGAGAGAATTTTAAAAGCTTCAAGAGAATTTCAACAATTTTGAGAGGGATTTGAAAAGTTTCAATGGGAATGGGAAGAATTGGGACAAAAATTGGAAAATTTTTAAGGGACTTTGAAAAAATTTCAACTGGAATTTTAGCCATTTTTTGACGCGAAATTGTAAACATGTGGACATGGATTTTGAAAATTCTAGAGAGATTTTTAAAAGCTTCAAGAGAATTTCAACAATTTTGAGAGGGATTTGAAAAGTTTCAATGGGAATGGGAAGAATTGGGACAAAAATTGGAAAATTTTTAAGGGACTTTGAAAAAATTTCAACTGGAATTTTAGCAATTTTTTGACATGAAATTGTAAACATGTTGAAGTGGATTTTGAAAATTCTAGAGAGAATTTTAAAAGCTTCAACAGAATTTCAACAATTTTGAGAGGGATTTGAAAAGTTTCAATGGGAATGGGAAGAATTGGGACAAAAATTGGAAAATTTTTAAGGGACTTTGAAAAAATTTCAACTGGAATTTTAGCAATTTTTTGACATGAAATTGTAAACATGTTGAAGTGGATTTTGAAAATTCTAGAGAGAATTTTAAAAGCTTCAACAGAATTTCAACAATTTTGAGAGGGATTTGAAAAGTTTCAATGGGAATGGGAAGAATTGGGACAAAAATTGGAAAATTTTTAAGGGACTTTGAAAAAATTTCAACTGGAATTTTAGCAATTTTTTTATGTGAAATTGTAAACATGTGGCCATGGATTTTGAAAATTCTAGAGAGAATTTTAAAAGCTTCAAGAGAATTTCAACAACTTTGAGAGGGATTTGAAAAGTTTCAATGGGAATGGGAAGAATTGGGACAAAAATTGGAAAATTTTTAAGGGACTTTGAAAAAATTTCAACTGGAATTTTAGCAATTTTTGACGTGAAATTGTAAACATGTGGACATGGATTTTGAAAATTCTAGAGAGAATTTTAAAAGCTTCAAGAGAATTTCAACAATTTTGAGAGGGATTTGAAAAGTTTCAATGGGAATGGGAAGAATTGGGACAAAAATTGGAAAATTTTTAAGGGACTTTGAAAAAATTTCAACTGGAATTTTAGCCATTTTTTGACGTGAAATTGTAAACATGTGGCCATGGATTTTGAAAATTCTAGAGAGAATTTTAAAAGCTTCAAGAGAATTTCAACAATTTTGAGAGGGATTTGAAAAGTTTCAATGGGAATGGGAAGAATTGGGACAAAAATTGGAAAATTTTTAAGGGACTTTGAAAAAATTTCAACTGGAATTTTAGCCATTTTTTGACGTGAAATTGTAAACATGTGGACATGGATTTTGAAAATTCTAGAGAGAATTTTAAAAGCTTCAAGAGAATTTCAACAATTTTGAGAGGGATTTGAAAAGTTTCAATGGGAATGGGAAGAATTGGGACAAAAATTGGAAAATTTTTAAGGGACTTTGAAAAAATTTCAACTGGAATTTTAGCCATTTTTTGACGTGAAATTGTAAACATGTGGACATGGATTTTGAAAATTCTAGAGAGAATTTTAAAAGCTTCAAGAGAATTTCAACAATTTTGAGAGGGATTTGAAAAGTTTCAATGGGAATGGGAAGAATTGGGACAAAAATTGGAAAATTTTTAAGGGACTTTGAAAAAATTTCAACTGGAATTTTAGCCATTTTTTGACGTGAAATTCTAAACATGTGGACATGGATTTTGAAAATTCTAGAGAGAATTTTAAAAGCTTCAAGAGAATTTCAACAACTTTGAGAGGGATTTGAAAAGTTTCAATGGGAATGGGAAGAATTGGGACAAAAATTGGAAAATTTTTAAGGGACTTTGAAAAAATTTCAACTGGAATTTTAGCCATTTTTTTACGTGAAATTGTAAACATGTGGACATGGATTTTGAAAATTCTAGAGAGAATTTTAAAAGCTTCAAGAGAATTTCAACAATTTTGAGAGGGATTTGAAAAGTTTCAATGGGAATGGGAAGAATTGGGACAAAAATTGGAAAATTTTTAAGGGACTTTGAAAAAATTTCAACTGGAATTTTAGCCATTTTTTGACGTGAAATTGTAAACATGTGGACATGGATTTTGAAAATTCTAGAGAGAATTTTAGAAGCTTCAACAGAATTTCAACAATTTTGAGAGGGATTTGAAAAGTTTCAATGGGAATGGGAAGAATTGGGACAAAAATTGGAAAATTTTGAAGGGACTTTGAAAAAATTTCAACTGGAATTTTAGCAATTTTTTGACATGAAATTGTAAACATGTTGAAGTGGATTTTGAAAATTCTAGAGAGAATTTTAAAAGCTTCAACAGAATTTCAACAATTTTGAGAGGGATTTGAAAAGTTTCAATGGGAATGGGAAGAATTGGGACAAAAATTGGAAAATTTTTAAGGGACTTTGAAAAAATTTCAACTGGAATTTTAGCCATTTTTTGACGTGAAATTGTAAACATGTGGACATGGATTTTGAAAATTCTAGAGAGAATTTTAAAAGCTTCAACAGAATTTCAACAATTTTGAGAGGGATTTGAAAAGTTTCAATGGGAATGGGAAGAATTGGGACAAAAATTGGAAAATTTTTAAGGGACTTTGAAAAAATTTCAACTGGAATTTTAGCCATTTTTTGACGTGAAATTGTAAACATGTGGACATGGATTTTGAAAATTCTAGAGAGAATTTTAAAAGCTTCAACAGAATTTCAACAATTTTGAGAGGGATTTGAAAAGTTTCAATGGGAATGGGAAGAATTGGGACAAAAATTGGAAATTTTTTAAGGGACTTTGAAAAAATTTCAACTGGATTTTTAGCAATTTTTTGACGTGAAATTGTAAACATGTGGACATGGATTTTGAAATTCTAGAGAGAATTTTAAAAGCTTCAACAGAATTTCAACAATTTTGAGAGGGATTTGAAAAGTTTCAATGGGAATGGGAAGAATTGGGACAAAAATTGGAAAATTTTTAAGGGACTTTGAAAAAAATTTCAACTGGAATTTTAGCAATTTTTTGACGTGAAATTGTAAACATGTGGCCATGGATTTTGAAAATTCTAGAGAGAATTTTAAAAGCTTCAAGAGAATTTCAACAATTTTGAGAGGGATTTGAAAAGTTTCAATGGGAATGGGAAGAATTGGGACAAAAATTGGAAAATTTTTAAGGGACTTTGAAAAAATTTCAACTGGAATTTTAGCCATTTTTTGACGCGAAATTGTAAACATGTGGACATGGATTTTGAAAATTCTAGAGAGAATTTTAAAAGCTTCAAGAGAATTTCAACAATTTTGAGAGGGATTTGAAAAGTTTCAATGGGAATGGGAAGAATTGGGACAAAAATTGGAAAATTTTTAAGGGACTTTGAAAAAATTTCAACTGGAATTTTAGCAATTTTTTGACATGAAATTGTAAACATGTTGAAGTGGATTTTGAAAATTCTAGAGAGAATTTTAAAAGCTTCAACAGAATTTCAACAATTTTGAGAGGGATTTGAAAAGTTTCAATGGGAATGGGAAGAATTGGGACAAAAATTGGAAAATTTTTAAGGGACTTTGAAAAAATTTCAACTGGAATTTTAGCAATTTTTTGACATGAAATTGTAAACATGTTGAAGTGGATTTTGAAAATTCTAGAGAGAATTTTAAAAGCTTCAACAGAATTTCAACAATTTTGAGAGGGATTTGAAAAGTTTCAATGGGAATGGGAAGAATTGGGACAAAAATTGGAAAATTTTTAAGGGACTTTGAAAAAATTTCAACTGGAATTTTAGCAATTTTTTGACATGAAATTGTAAACATGTTGAAGTGGATTTTGAAAATTCTAGAGAGAATTTTAAAAGCTTCAAGAGAATTTCAACAATTTTGAGAGGGATTTGAAAAGTTTCAATGGGAATGGGAAGAATTGGGACAAAAATTGGAAAATTTTTAAGGGACTTTGAAAAAATTTCAACTGGAATTTTAGCCATTTTTTGACGTGAAATTGTAAACATGTGGACATGGATTTTGAAAATTCTAGAGAGAATTTTAAAAGCTTCAAGAGAATTTCAACAACTTTGAGAGGGATTTGAAAAGTTTCAATGGGAATGGGAAGAATTGGGACAAAAATTGGAAAATTTTTAAGGGACTTTGAAAAAATTTCAACTGGAATTTTAGCAATTTTTTGACGTGAAATTGTAAACATGTGGACATGGATTTTGAAAATTCTAGAGAGAATTTTAAAAGCTTCAAGAGAATTTCAACAATTTTGAGAGGGATTTGAAAAGTTTCAATGGGAATGGGAAGAATTGGGACAAAAATTGGAAAATTTTTAAGGGACTTTGAAAAAATTTCAACTGGAATTTTAGCCATTTTTTGACGTGAAATTGTAAACATGTGGACATGGATTTTGAAAATTCTAGAGAGAATTTTAGAAGCTTCAACAGAATTTCAACAATTTTGAGAGGGATTTGAAAAGTTTCAATGGGAATGGGAAGAATTGGGACAAAAATTGGAAAATTTTTAAGGGACTTTGAAAAAATTTCAACTGGAATTTTAGCAATTTTTTGACATGAAATTGTAAACATGTTGAAGTGGATTTTGAAAATTCTAGAGAGAATTTTAAAAGCTTCAACAGAATTTCAACAATTTTGAGAGGGATTTGAAAAGTTTCAATGGGAATGGGAAGAATTGGGACAAAAATTGGAAAATTTTTAAGGGACTTTGAAAAAATTTCAACTGGAATTTTAGCAATTTTTTGACGTGAAATTGTAAACATGTGGACATGGATTTTGAAAATTCTAGAGAGAATTTTAAAAGCTTCAAGAGAATTTCAACAATTTTAGAGGGATTTGAAAAGTTTCAATGGGAATGGGAAGAATTGGGACAAAAATTGGAAAATTTTTAAGGGACTTTGAAAAAATTTCAACTGGAATTTTAGCCATTTTTTGACGTGAAATTGTAAACATGTGGACATGGATTTTGAAAATTCTAGAGAGAATTTTAAAAGCTTCAACAGAATTTCAACAATTTTGAGAGGGATTTGAAAAGTTTCAATGGGAATGGGAAGAATTGGGACAAAAATTGGAAATTTTTTAAGGGACTTTGAAAAAATTTCAACTGGATTTTTAGCAATTTTTTTATGTGAAATTGTAAACATGTGGACATGGATTTTGAAAATTCTAGAGAGAATTTTAAAAGCTTCAACAGAATTTCAACAATTTTGAGAGGGATTTGAAAAGTTTCAATGGGAATGGGAAGAATTGGGACAAAAATTGGAAAATTTTTAAGGGACTTGGAAAAAATTTCAACTGGAATTTTAGCAATTTTTGACGTGAAATTGTAAACATGTGGCCATGGATTTTGAAAATTCTAGAGAGAATTTTAAAAGCTTCAAGAGAATTTCAACAATTTTGAGAGGGATTTGAAAAGTTTCAATGGGAATGGGAAGAATTGGGACAAAAATTGGAAAATTTTTAAGGGACTTTGAAAAAATTTCAACTGGAATTTTAGCCATTTTTTGACGCGAAATTGTAAACATGTGGCCATGGATTTTGAAAATTCTAGAGAGAATTTTAAAAGCTTCAACAGAATTTCAACAATTTTGAGAGGGATTTGAAAAGTTTCAATGGGAATGGGAAGAATTGGGACAAAAATTGGAAAATTTTTAAGGGACTTTGAAAAAATTTCAACTGGAATTTTAGCAATTTTTTGACATGAAATTGTAAACATGTTGAAGTGGATTTTGAAAATTCTAGAGAGAATTTTAAAAGCTTCAACAGAATTTCAACAATTTTGAGAGGGATTTGAAAAGTTTCAATGGGAATGGGAAGAATTGGGACAAAAATTGGAAAATTTTTAAGGGACTTTGAAAAAATTTCAACTGGAATTTTAGCAATTTTTTGACATGAAATTGTAAACATGTTGAAGTGGATTTTGAAAATTCTAGAGAGAATTTTAAAAGCTTCAACAGAATTTCAACAATTTTGAGAGGGATTTGAAAAGTTTCAATGGGAATGGGAAGAATTGGGACAAAAATTGGAAAATTTTTAAGGGACTTTGAAAAAATTTCAACTGGAATTTTAGCAATTTTTTGACATGAAATTGTAAACATGTTGAAGTGGATTTTGAAAATTCTAGAGAGAATTTTAAAAGCTTCAACAGAATTTCAACAATTTTGAGAGGGATTTGAAAAGTTTCAATGGGAATGGGAAGAATTGGGACAAAAATTGGAAAATTTTTAAGGGACTTTGAAAAAATTTCAACTGGAATTTTAGCCATTTTTTTATGTGAAATTGTAAACATGTGGCCATGGATTTTGAAAATTCTAGAGAGAATTTTAAAAGCTTCAAGAGAATTTCAACAACTTTGAGAGGGATTTGAAAAGTTTCAATGGGAATGGGAAGAATTGGGACAAAAATTGGAAAATTTTTAAGGGACTTTGAAAAAATTTCAACTGGAATTTTAGCCATTTTTTGACGTGAAATTGTAAACATGTGGACATGGATTTTGAAAATTCTAGAGAGAATTTTAAAAGCTTCAAGAGAATTTCAACAATTTTGAGAGGGATTTGAAAAGTTTCAATGGGAATGGGAAGAATTGGGACAAAAATTGGAAAATTTTTAAGGGACTTTGAAAAAATTTCAACTGGAATTTTAGCCATTTTTTGACGTGAAATTGTAAACATGTGGACATGGATTTTGAAAATTCTAGAGAGAATTTTAGAAGCTTCAACAGAATTTCAACAATTTTGAGAGGGATTTGAAAAGTTTCAATGGGAATGGGAAGAATTGGGACAAAAATTGGAAAATTTTTAAGGGACTTTGAAAAAATTTCAACTGGAATTTTAGCAATTTTTTGACATGAAATTGTAAACATGTTGAAGTGGATTTTGAAAATTCTAGAGAGAATTTTAAAAGCTTCAACAGAATTTCAACAATTTTGAGAGGGATTTGAAAAGTTTCAATGGGAATGGGAAGAATTGGGACAAAAATTGGAAAATTTTTAAGGGACTTTGAAAAAATTTCAACTGGAATTTTAGCCATTTTTTGACATGAAATTGTAAACATGTTGAAGTGGATTTTGAAAATTCTAGAGAGAATTTTAAAAGCTTCAACAGAATTTCAACAATTTTGAGAGGGATTTGAAAAGTTTCAATGGGAATGGGAAGAATTGGGACAAAAATTGGAAAATTTTTAAGGGACTTTGAAAAAATTTCAACTGGAATTTTAGCCATTTTTTGACGTGAAATTGTAAACATGTGGACATGGATTTTGAAAATTCTAGAGAGAATTTTAAAAGCTTCAAGAGAATTTCAACAATTTTGAGAGGGATTTGAAAAGTTTCAATGGGAATGGGAAGAATTGGGACAAAAATTGGAAAATTTTTAAGGGACTTTGAAAAAATTTCAACTGGAATTTTAGCCATTTTTTGACGTGAAATTGTAAACATGTGGACATGGATTTTGAAAATTCTAGAGAGAATTTTAGAAGCTTCAACAGAATTTCAACAATTTTGAGAGGGATTTGAAAAGTTTCAATGGGAATGGGAAGAATTGGGACAAAAATTGGAAAATTTTGAAGGGACTTTGAAAAAATTTCAACTGGAATTTTAGCAATTTTTTGACATGAAATTGTAAACATGTTGAAGTGGATTTTGAAAATTCTAGAGAGAATTTTAAAAGCTTCAACAGAATTTCAACAATTTTGAGAGGGATTTGAAAAGTTTCAACGGGAATGGGAAGAATTGGGACAAAAATTGGAAAATTTTTAAGGGACTTTGAAAAAATTTCAACTGGAATTTTAGCAATTTTTTGACGTGAAATTGTAAACATGTGGACATGGATTTTGAAAATTCTAGAGAGAATTTTAAAAGCTTCAAGAGAATTTCAACAATTTTGAGAGGGATTTGAAAAGTTTCAATGGGAATGGGAAGAATTGGGACAAAAATTGGAAAATTTTTAAGGGACTTTGAAAAAATTTCAACTGGAATTTTAGCCATTTTTTGACGCGAAATTGTAAACATGTGGCCATGGATTTTGAAAATTCTAGAGAGAATTTTAAAAGCTTCAACAGAATTTCAACAATTTTGAGAGGGATTTGAAAAGTTTCAATGGGAATGGGAAGAATTGGGACAAAAATTGGAAATTTTTTAAGGGACTTTGAAAAAATTTCAACTGGATTTTTAGCAATTTTTTTATGTGAAATTGTAAACATGTGGACATGGATTTTGAAAATTCTAGAGAGAATTTTAAAAGCTTCAACAGAATTTCAACAATTTTGAGAGGGATTTGAAAAGTTTCAATGGGAATGGGAAGAATTGGGACAAAAATTGGAAAATTTTTAAGGGACTTGGAAAAAATTTCAACTGGAATTTTAGCAATTTTTTGACGTGAAATTGTAAACATGTGGCCATGGATTTTGAAAATTCTAGAGAGAATTTTAAAAGCTTCAAGAGAATTTCAACAATTTTGAGAGGGATTTGAAAAGTTTCAATGGGAATGGGAAGAATTGGGACAAAAATTGGAAAATTTTTAAGGGACTTTGAAAAAATTTCAACTGGAATTTTAGCCATTTTTTGACGCGAAATTGTAAACATGTGGCCATGGATTTTGAAAATTCTAGAGAGAATTTTAAAAGCTTCAACAGAATTTCAACAATTTTGAGAGGGATTTGAAAAGTTTCAATGGGAATGGGAAGAATTGGGACAAAAATTGGAAAATTTTTAAGGGACTTTGAAAAAATTTCAACTGGAATTTTAGCAATTTTTTGACATGAAATTGTAAACATGTTGAAGTGGATTTTGAAAATTCTAGAGAGAATTTTAAAAGCTTCAACAGAATTTCAACAATTTTGAGAGGGATTTGAAAAGTTTCAATGGGAATGGGAAGAATTGGGACAAAAATTGGAAAATTTTTAAGGGACTTTGATAAAATTTCAACTGGAATTTTAGCAATTTTTTGACATGAAATTGTAAACATGTTGAAGTGGATTTTGAAAATTCTAGAGAGAATTTTAAAAGCTTCAACAGAATTTCAACAATTTTGAGAGGGATTTGAAAAGTTTCAATGGGAATGGGAAGAATTGGGACAAAAATTGGAAAATTTTTAAGGGACTTTGAAAAAATTTCAACTGGAATTTTAGCAATTTTTTGACATGAAATTGTAAACATGTTGAAGTGGATTTTGAAAATTCTAGAGAGAATTTTAAAAGCTTCAACAGAATTTCAACAATTTTGAGAGGGATTTGAAAAGTTTCAATGGGAATGGGAAGAATTGGGACAAAAACTGGAAAATTTTTAAGGGACTTTGAAAAAATTTCAACTGGAATTTTAGCCATTTTTTTATGTGAAATTGTAAACATGTGGCCATGGATTTTGAAAATTCTAGAGAGAATTTTAAAAGCTTCAAGAGAATTTCAACAACTTTGAGAGGGATTTGAAAAGTTTCAATGGGAATGGGAAGAATTGGGACAAAAATTGGAAAATTTTTAAGGGACTTTGAAAAAATTTCAACTGGAATTTTAGCCATTTTTTGACGTGAAATTGTAAACATGTGGACATGGATTTTGAAAATTCTAGAGAGAATTTTAAAAGCTTCAAGAGAATTTCAACAATTTTGAGAGGGATTTGAAAAGTTTCAATGGGAATGGGAAGAATTGGGACAAAAATTGGAAAATTTTTAAGGGACTTTGAAAAAATTTCAACTGGAATTTTAGCCATTTTTTGACGTGAAATTGTAAACATGTGGACATGGATTTTGAAAATTCTAGAGAGAATTTTAGAAGCTTCAACAGAATTTCAACAATTTTGAGAGGGATTTGAAAAGTTTCAATGGGAATGGGAAGAATTGGGACAAAAATTGGAAAATTTTTAAGGGACTTTGAAAAAATTTCAACTGGAATTTTAGCAATTTTTTGACATGAAATTGTAAACATGTTGAAGTGGATTTTGAAAATTCTAGAGAGAATTTTAAAAGCTTCAACAGAATTTCAACAATTTTGAGAGGGATTTGAAAAGTTTCAATGGGAATGGGAAGAATTGGGACAAAAATTGGAAAATTTTTAAGGGACTTTGAAAAAATTTCAACTGGAATTTTAGCCATTTTTTGACATGAAATTGTAAACATGTTGAAGTGGATTTTGAAAATTCTAGAGAGAATTTTAAAAGCTTCAACAGAATTTCAACAATTTTGAGAGGGATTTGAAAAGTTTCAATGGGAATGGGAAGAATTGGGACAAAAATTGGAAAATTTTTAAGGGACTTTGAAAAAATTTCAACTGGAATTTTAGCCATTTTTTGACGTGAAATTGTAAACATGTGGACATGGATTTTGAAAATTCTAGAGAGAATTTTAAAAGCTTCAAGAGAATTTCAACAATTTTGAGAGGGATTTGAAAAGTTTCAATGGGAATGGGAAGAATTGGGACAAAAATTGGAAAATTTTTAAGGGACTTTGAAAAAATTTCAACTGGAATTTTAGCCATTTTTTGACGTGAAATTGTAAACATGTGGACATGGATTTTGAAAATTCTAGAGAGAATTTTAGAAGCTTCAACAGAATTTCAACAATTTTGAGAGGGATTTGAAAAGTTTCAATGGGAATGGGAAGAATTGGGACAAAAATTGGAAAATTTTGAAGGGACTTTGAAAAAATTTCAACTGGAATTTTAGCAATTTTTTGACATGAAATTGTAAACATGTTGAAGTGGATTTTGAAAATTCTAGAGAGAATTTTAAAAGCTTCAACAGAATTTCAACAATTTTGAGAGGGATTTGAAAAGTTTCAACGGGAATGGGAAGAATTGGGACAAAAATTGGAAAATTTTTAAGGGACTTTGAAAAAATTTCAACTGGAATTTTAGCAATTTTTTGACGTGAAATTGTAAACATGTGGACATGGATTTTGAAAATTCTAGAGAGAATTTTAAAAGCTTCAAGAGAATTTCAACAATTTTGAGAGGGATTTGAAAAGTTTCAATGGGAATGGGAAGAATTGGGACAAAAATTGGAAAATTTTTAAGGGACTTTGAAAAAATTTCAACTGGAATTTTAGCCATTTTTTGACGCGAAATTGTAAACATGTGGCCATGGATTTTGAAAATTCTAGAGAGAATTTTAAAAGCTTCAACAGAATTTCAACAATTTTGAGAGGGATTTGAAAAGTTTCAATGGGAATGGGAAGAATTGGGACAAAAATTGGAAAATTTTTAAGGGACTTTGAAAAAATTTCAACTGGAATTTTAGCAATTTTTTGACATGAAATTGTAAACATGTTGAAGTGGATTTTGAAAATTCTAGAGAGAATTTTAAAAGCTTCAACAGAATTTCAACAATTTTGAGAGGGATTTGAAAAGTTTCAATGGGAATGGGAAGAATTGGGACAAAAATTGGAAAATTTTTAAGGGACTTTGAAAAAATTTCAACTGGAATTTTAGCAATTTTTTGACATGAAATTGTAAACATGTTGAAGTGGATTTTGAAAATTCTAGAGAGAATTTTAAAAGCTTCAACAGAATTTCAACAATTTTGAGAGGGATTTGAAAAGTTTCAATGGGAATGGGAAGAATTGGGACAAAAATTGGAAAATTTTTAAGGGACTTTGAAAAAATTTCAACTGGAATTTTAGCCATTTTTTGACATGAAATTGTAAACATGTTGAAGTGGATTTTGAAAATTCTAGAGAGAATTTTAAAAGCTTCAACAGAATTTCAACAATTTTGAGAGGGATTTGAAAAGTTTCAATGGGAATGGGAAGAATTGGGACAAAAATTGGAAAATTTTTAAGGGACTTTGAAAAAATTTCAACTGGAATTTTAGCCATTTTTTTATGTGAAATTGTAAACATGTGGCCATGGATTTTGAAAATTCTAGAGAGAATTTTAAAAGCTTCAAGAGAATTTCAACAACTTTGAGAGGGATTTGAAAAGTTTCAATGGGAATGGGAAGAATTGGGACAAAAATTGGAAAATTTTTAAGGGACTTTGAAAAAATTTCAACTGGAATTTTAGCCATTTTTTGACGTGAAATTGTAAACATGTGGACATGGATTTTGAAAATTCTAGAGAGAATTTTAAAAGCTTCAAGAGAATTTCAACAATTTTGAGAGGGATTTGAAAAGTTTCAATGGGAATGGGAAGAATTGGGACAAAAATTGGAAAATTTTTAAGGGACTTTGAAAAAATTTCAACTGGAATTTTAGCCATTTTTTGACGTGAAATTGTAAACATGTGGACATGGATTTTGAAAATTCTAGAGAGAATTTTAGAAGCTTCAAGAGAATTTCAACAATTTTGAGAGGGATTTGAAAAGTTTCAATGGGAATGGGAAGAATTGGGACAAAAATTGGAAAATTTTTAAGGGACTTTGAAAAAATTTCAACTGGAATTTTAGCAATTTTTTGACATGAAATTGTAAACATGTTGAAGTGGATTTTGAAAATTCTAGAGAGAATTTTAAAAGCTTCAACAGAATTTCAACAATTTTGAGAGGGATTTGAAAAGTTTCAATGGG
The DNA here is from genome assembly GCF_964273445.1 of Streptopelia decaocto. Taxonomy (NCBI): domain Eukaryota; kingdom Metazoa; phylum Chordata; class Aves; order Columbiformes; family Columbidae; genus Streptopelia; species Streptopelia decaocto. Next base: position 85,491 of record NW_028116274.1, read on the forward strand.
AATGGGAAGAATTGGGACAAAAATTGGAAAATTTTTAAGGGACTTTGAAAAAATTTCAACTGGAATTTTAGCCATTTTTTGACATGAAATTGTAAACATGTTGAAGTGGATTTTGAAAATTCTAGAGAGAATTTTAAAAGCTTCAACAGAATTTCAACAATTTTGAGAGGGATTTGAAAAGTTTCAATGGGAATGGGAAGAATTGGGACAAAAATTGGAAAATTTTTAAGGGACTTTGAAAAAATTTCAACTGGAATTTTAGCCATTTTTTGACGTGAAATTGTAAACATGTGGACATGGATTTTGAAAATTCTAGAGAGAATTTTAAAAGCTTCAAGAGAATTTCAACAATTTTGAGAGGGATTTGAAAAGTTTCAATGGGAATGGGAAGAATTGGGACAAAAATTGGAAAATTTTTAAGGGACTTTGAAAAAATTTCAACTGGAATTTTAGCCATTTTTTGACGTGAAATTGTAAACATGTGGACATGGATTTTGAAAATTCTAGAGAGAATTTTAAAAGCTTCAAGAGAATTTCAACAATTTTGAGAGGGATTTGAAAAGTTTCAATGGGAATGGGAAGAATTGGGACAAAAATTGGAAAATTTTTAAGGGACTTTGAAAAAATTTCAACTGGAATTTTAGCCATTTTTTGATGTGAAATTGTAAACATGTGGCCATGGATTTTGAAAATTCTAGAGAGAATTTTAAAAGCTTCAAGAGAATTTCAACAACTTTGAGAGGGATTTGAAAAGTTTCAATGGGAATGGGAAGAATCGGGACAAAAATTGGAAAATTTTTAAGGGACTTTGAAAAAATTTCAACTGGAATTTTAGCCATTTTTTGACGTGAAATTGTAAACATGTGGACATGGATTTTGAAAATTCTAGAGAGAATTTTAAAAGCTTCAAGAGAATTTCAACAATTTGGAGAGGGATTTGAAAAGTTTCAATGGGAATGGGAAGAATTGGGACAAAAATTGGAAAATTTTTAAGGGACTTTGAAAAAATTTCAACTGGAATTTTAGCCATTTTTTGACGTGAAATTGTAAACATGTGGACATGGATTTTGAAAATTCTAGAGAGAATTTTAGAAGCTTCAACAGAATTTCAACAATTTTGAGAGGGATTTGAAAAGTTTCAATGGGAATGGGAAGAATTGGGACAAAAATTGGAAAATTTTGAAGGGACTTTGAAAAAATTTCAACTGGAATTTTAGCAATTTTTTGACATGAAATTGTAAACATGTTGAAGTGGATTTTGAAAATTCTAGAGAGAATTTTAAAAGCTTCAACAGAATTTCAACAATTTTGAGAGGGATTTGAAAAGTTTCAACGGGAATGGGAAGAATTGGGACAAAAATTGGAAAATTTTTAAGGGACTTTGAAAAAATTTCAACTGGAATTTTAGCAATTTTTTGACGTGAAATTGTAAACATGTGGACATGGATTTTGAAAATTCTAGAGAGAATTTTAAAAGCTTCAAGAGAATTTCAACAATTTTGAGAGGGATTTGAAAAGTTTCAATGGGAATGGGAAGAATTGGGACAAAAATTGGAAAATTTTTAAGGGACTTTGAAAAAATTTCAACTGGAATTTTAGCCATTTTTTTATGTGAAATTGTAAACATGTGGCCATGGATTTTGAAAATTCTAGAGAGAATTTTAAAAGCTTCAAGAGAATTTCAACAACTTTGAGAGGGATTTGAAAAGTTTCAATGGGAATGGGAAGAATTGGGACAAAAATTGGAAAATTTTTAAGGGACTTTGAAAAAATTTCAACTGGAATTTTAGCCATTTTTTGACGTGAAATTGTAAACATGTGGACATGGATTTTGAAAATTCTAGAGAGAATTTTAAAAGCTTCAAGAGAATTTCAACAATTTTGAGAGGGATTTGAAAAGTTTCAATGGGAATGGGAAGAATTGGGACAAAAATTGGAAAATTTTTAAGGGACTTTGAAAAAATTTCAACTGGATTTTTAGCAATTTTTTTATGTGAAATTGTAAACATGTGGCCATGGATTTTGAAAATTCTAGAGAGAATTTTAAAAGCTTCAACAGAATTTCAACAATTTTGAGAGGGATTTGAAAAGTTTCAATGGGAATGGGAAGAATTGGGACAAAAATTGGAAAATTTTTAAGGGACTTTGAAAAAATTTCAACTGGAATTTTAGCCATTTTTTGACGTGAAATTGTAAACATGTGGCCATGGATTTTGAAAATTCTAGAGAGAATTTTAAAAGCTTCAAGAGAATTTCAACAATTTTGAGAGGGATTTGAAAAGTTTCAATGGGAATGGGAAGAATTGGGACAAAAATTGGAAAATTTTTAAGGGACTTTGAAAAAATTTCAACTGGAATTTTAGCCATTTTTTGACGTGAAATTGTAAACATGTGGCCATGGATTTTGAAAATTCTAGAGAGATTTTTAAAAGCTTCAAGAGAATTTCAACAATTTTGAGAGGGATTTGAAAAGTTTCAATGGGAATGGGAAGAATTGGGACAAAAATTGGAAATTTTTTAAGGGACTTTGAAAAAATTGCAACTGGAATTTTAGCAATTTTTTGACATGAAATTGTAAACATGTTGAAGTGGATTTTGAAAATTCTAGAGAGAATTTTAAAAGCTTCAACAGAATTTCAACAATTTTGAGAGGGATTTGAAAAGTTTCAATGGGAATGGGAAGAATTGGGACAAAAATTGGAAAATTTTTAAGGGACTTTGAAAAAATTTCAACTGGAATTTTAGCAATTTTTTGACATGAAATTGTAAACATGTTGAAGTGGATTTTGAAAATTCTAGAGAGAATTTTAAAAGCTTCAAGAGAATTTCAACAATTTTGAGAGGGATTTGAAAAGTTTCAATGGGAATGGGAAGAATTGGGACAAAAATTGGAAAATTTTTAAGGGACTTTGAAAAAATTTCAACTGGAATTTTAGCAATTTTTTGACATGAAATTGTAAACATGTTGAAGTGGATTTTGAAAATTCTAGAGAGAATTTTAAAAGCTTCAAGAGAATTTCAACAATTTTGAGAGGGATTTGAAAAGTTTCAATGGGAATGGGAAGAATTGGGACAAAAATTGGAAAATTTTTAAGGGACTTTGAAAAAATTTCAACTGGAATTTTAGCCATTTTTTGACGTGAAATTGTAAACATGTGGACATGGATTTTGAAAATTCTAGAGAGAATTTTAAAAGCTTCAAGAGAATTTCAACAATTTTGAGAGGGATTTGAAAAGTTTCAATGGGAATGGGAAGAATTGGGACAAAAATTGGAAAATTTTTAAGGGACTTTGAAAAAATTTCAACTGGAATTTTAGCCATTTTTTGACGTGAAATTGTAAACATGTGGACATGGATTTTGAAAATTCTAGAGAGAATTTTAAAAGCTTCAAGAGAATTTCAACAATTTTGAGAGGGATTTGAAAAGTTTCAATGGGAATGGGAAGAATTGGGACAAAAATTGGAAAATTTTGAAGGGACTTTGAAAAAATTTCAACTGGAATTTTAGCCATTTTTTGATGTGAAATTGTAAACATGTGGCCATGGATTTTGAAAATTCTAGAGAGAATTTTAAAAGCTTCAAGAGAATTTCAACAACTTTGAGAGGGATGTGAAAAGTTTCAATGGGAATGGGAAGAATCGGGACAAAAATTGGAAAATTTTTAAGGGACTTCGAAAAAATTTCAACTGGAATTTTAGCCATTTTTTGACGTGAAATTGTAAACATGTGGACATGGATTTTGAAAATTCTAGAGAGAATTTTAAAAGCTTCAAGAGAATTTCAACAATTTTGAGAGGGATTTGAAAAGTTTCAATGGGAATGGGAAGAATTGGGACAAAAATTGGAAAATTTTTAAGGGACTTTGAAAAAATTTCAACTGGAATTTTAGCCATTTTTTGACGTGAAATTGTAAACATGTGGACATGGATTTTGAAAATTCTAGAGAGAATTTTAGAAGCTTCAACAGAATTTCAACAATTTTGAGAGGGATTTGAAAAGTTTCAATGGGAATGGGAAGAATTGGGACAAAAATTGGAAAATTTTTAAGGGACTTTGAAAAAATTTCAACTGGAATTTTAGCAATTTTTTGACATGAAATTGTAAACATGTTGAAGTGGATTTTGAAAATTCTAGAGAGAATTTTAAAAGCTTCAACAGAATTTCAACAATTTTGAGAGGGATTTGAAAAGTTTCAACGGGAATGGGAAGAATTGGGACAAAAATTGGAAAATTTTTAAGGGACTTTGAAAAAATTTCAACTGGAATTTTAGCAATTTTTTGACGTGAAATTGTAAACATGTGGACATGGATTTTGAAAATTCTAGAGAGAATTTTAAAAGCTTCAAGAGAATTTCAACAATTTTGAGAGGGATTTGAAAAGTTTCAATGGGAATGGGAAGAATTGGGACAAAAATTGGAAAATTTTTAAGGGACTTTGAAAAAATTTCAACTGGAATTTTAGCCATTTTTTTATGTGAAATTGTAAACATGTGGCCATGGATTTTGAAAATTCTAGAGAGAATTTTAAAAGCTTCAAGAGAATTTCAACAACTTTGAGAGGGATTTGAAAAGTTTCAATGGGAATGGGAAGAATTGGGACAAAAATTGGAAAATTTTTAAGGGACTTTGAAAAAATTTCAACTGGAATTTTAGCCATTTTTTGACGTGAAATTGTAAACATGTGGACATGGATTTTGAAAATTCTAGAGAGAATTTTAAAAGGTTCAACAGAATTTCAACAATTTTGAGAGGGATTTGAAAAGTTTCAATGGGAATGGGAAGAATTGGGACAAAAATTGGAAAATTTTTAAGGGACTTTGAAAAAATTTCAACTGGAATTTTAGCCATTTTTTGACGTGAAATTGTAAACGTGGACATGGATTTTGAAAATTCTAGAGAGAATTTTAGAAGCTTCAACAGAATTTCAACAATTTTGAGAGGGATTTGAAAAGTTTCAATGGGAATGGGAAGAATTGGGACAAAAATTGGAAAATTTTTAAGGGACTTTGAAAAAATTTCAACTGGAATTTTAGCAATTTTTTGACATGAAATTGTAAACATGTTGAAGTGGATTTTGAAAATTCTAGAGAGAATTTTAAAAGCTTCAAGAGAATTTCAACAATTTTGAGAGGGATTTGAAAAGTTTCAATGGGAATGGGAAGAATTGGGACAAAAATTGGAAAATTTTTAAGGGACTTTGAAAAAATTTCAACTGGAATTTTAGCCATTTTTTGACGTGAAATTGTAAACATGTGGACATGGATTTTGAAAATTCTAGAGAGAATTTTAGAAGCTTCAACAGAATTTCAACAATTTTGAGAGGGATTTGAAAAGTTTCAATGGGAATGGGAAGAATTGGGACAAAAATTGGAAAATTTTTAAGGGACTTTGAAAAAATTTCATCTGGAATTTTAGCCATTTTTTGACGTGAAATTGTAAACATGTGGACATGGATTTTGAAAATTCTAGAGAGAATTTTAAAAGCTTCAACAGAATTTCAACACTTTTGAGAGGGATTTGAAAAGTTTCAATGGGAATGGGAAGAATTGGGACAAAAATTGGAAAACTTTTAAGGGACTTTGAAAAAATTTCAACTGGAATTTTAGCCATTTTTTGACGTGAAATTGTAAACATGTGGACATGGATTTTGAAAATTCTAGAGAGAATTTTAAAAGCTTCAACAGAATTTCAACAATTTTGAGAGGGATTTGAAAAGTTTCAATGGGAATGGGAAGAATTGGGACAAAAATTGGAAAACTTTTCAGGGACATTGAAAAAATTTCAACTAGAAATTTAGCCATTTTTTGACGTGAAATTGTAAACATGTGGACATGGATTTTGAAAATTCTAGAGAGAATTTTAAAAGCTTCAAGAGAATTTCAACAATTTTGAGAGGGATTTGAAAAGTTTCAATGGGAATGGGAAGAATTGGGACAAAAATTGGAAAATTTTTAAGGGACTTTGAAAAAATTTCAACTGGAATTTTAGCCACTTTTTGACGTGAAATTATAAACATGTGGACATGGATTTTGAAAATTCTAGAGAGAATTTTAAAAGCTTCAAGAGAATTTCAACAATTTTGAGAGGGATTTGAAAAGTTTCAATGGGAATGGGAAGAATTGGGACAAAAATTGGAAAATTTTTAAGGGACTTTGAAAAAATTTCAACTGGAATTTTAGCCATTTTTTGACGTGAAATTGTAAACATGTGGCCATGGATTTTGAAAATTCTAGAGAGAATTTTAAAAGCTTCAAGAGAATTTCAACAATTTTGAGAGGGATTTGAAAAGTTTCAATGGGAATGGGAAGAATTGGGACAAAAATTGGAAAATTTTTAAGGGACTTTGAAAAAATTTCAACTGGAATTTTAGCCATTTTTTGACGTGAAATTGTAAACATGTGGACATGGATTTTGAAAATTCTAGAGAGAATTTTAAAAGCTTCAAGAGAATTTCAACAATTTTGAGAGGGATTTGAAAAGTTTCAATGGGAATGGGAAGAATTGGGACAAAAATTGGAAAATTTTTAAGGGACTTTGAAAAAATTTCAACTGGAATTTTAGCCATTTTTTGACGTGAAATTGTAAACATGTGGCCATGGATTTTGAAAATTCTAGAGAGAATTTTAAAAGCTTCAAGAGAATTTCAACAATTTTGAGAGGGATTTGAAAAGTTTCAATGGGAATGGGAAGAATTGGGACAAAAATTGGAAAATTTTTAAGGGACTTTGAAAAAATTTCAACTGGAATTTTAGCAATTTTTTGACATGAAATTGTAAACATGTTGAAGTGGATTTTGAAAATTCTAGAGAGAATTTTAAAAGCTTCAAGAGAATTTCAACAATTTTGAGAGGGATTTGAAAAGTTTCAATGGGAATGGGAAGAATTGGGACAAAAATTGGAAAATTTTTAAGGGACTTTGAAAAAATTTCAACTGGAATTTTAGCCATTTTTTTACGTGAAATTGTAAACATGTGGCCATGGATTTTGAAAATTCTAGAGAGAATTTTAAAAGCTTCAAGAGAATTTCAACAATTTTGAGAGGGATTTGAAAAGTTTCAATGGGAATGGGAAGAATTGGGACAAAAATTGGAAAATTTTTAAGGGACTTTGAAAAAATTTCAACTGGAATTTTAGCCATTTTTTTACGTGAAATTGTAAACATGTGGCCATGGATTTTGAAAATTCTAGAGAGAATTTTAAAAGCTTCAAGAGAATTTCAACAATTTTGAGAGGGATTTGAAAAGTTTCAATGGGAATGGGAAGAATTGGGACAAAAATTGGAAAATTTTTAAGGGACTTTGAAAAAATTTCAACTGGAATTTTAGCCATTTTTTGACGTGAAATTGTAAACATGTGGCCATGGATTTTGAAAATTCTAGAGAGAATTTTAAAAGCTTCAAGAGAATTTCAACAATTTTGAGAGGGATTTGAAAAGTTTCAATGGGAATGGGAAGAATTGGGACAAAAATTGGAAAATTTTTAAGGGACTTTGAAAAAATTTCAACTGGAATTTTAGCCATTTTTTTATGTGAAATTGTAAACAGGTGGCCATGGATTTTGAAAATTCTAGAGAGAATTTTAAAAGCTTCAAGAGAATTTCAACAATGTTGAGAGGGATTTGAAAAGTTTCAATGGGAATGGGAAGAATTGGGACAAAAATTGGAAAATTTTGAAGGGACTTTGAAAAAATTTCAACTGGAATTTTAGCCATTTTTTTGACGTGAAATTGTAAACATGTGGACATGGATTTTGAAAATTCTAGGGAGAATTTTAAAAGCTTCAACAGAATTTCAACAATTTTGAGAGGGATTTGAAAAGTTTCAATGAATGGGAAGAATTGGGACAAAAATTGGAAAATTTTTAAGGGACTTTGAAAAAATTTCAACTGGAATTTTAGCCATTTTTTGACGTGAAATTGTAAACATGTGGCCATGGATTTTGAAAATTCTAGAGAGAATTTTAAAAGCTTCAAGAGAATTTCAACAATTTTGAGAGGGATTTGAAAAGTTTCAATGGGAATGGGAAGAATTGGGACAAAAATTGGAAAATTTTTAAGGGACTTTGAAAAAATTTCAACTGGAATTTTAGCCATTTTTTGACGTGAAATTGTAAACATGTGGCCATGGATTTTGAAATTCTAGAGAGAATTTTAAAAGCTTCAAGAGAATTTCAACAATTTTGAGAGGGATTTGAAAAGTTTCAATGGGAATGGGAAGAATTGGGACAAAAATTGGAAAATTTTTAAGGGACTTTGAAAAAATTTCAACTGGAATTTTAGCCATTTTTTGACGTGAAATTGTAAACATGTGGCCATGGATTTTGAAAATTCTAGAGAGAATTTTAAAAGCTTCAAGAGAATTTCAACAATTTTGAGAGGGATTTGAAAAGTTTCAATGGGAATGGGAAGAATTGGGACAAAAATTGGAAAATTTTTAAGGGACTTTGAAAAAATTTCAACTGGAATTTTAGCCATTTTTTGACGTGAAATTGTAAACATGTGGACATGGATTTTGAAAATTCTAGAGAGAATTTTAAAAGCTTCAAGAGAATTTCAACAATTTTGAGAGGGATTTGAAAAGTTTCAATGGGAATGGGAAGAATTGGGACAAAAATTGGAAAATTTTTCAGGGACTTTGAAAAAATTTCAACTGGAATTTTAGCCATTTTTTGACGTGAAATTGTAAACATGTGGCCATGGATTTTGAAAATTCTAGAGAGAATTTTAAAAGCTTCAAGAGAATTTCAACAATTTTGAGAGGGATTTGAAAAGTTTCAATGGGAATGGGAAGAATTGGGACAAAAATTGGAAAATTTTTAAGGACTTTGAAAAAATTTCAACTGGAATTTTAGCAATTTTTTGACATGAAATTGTAAACATGTTGAAGTGGATTTTGAAAATTCTAGAGAGAATTTTAAAAGCTTCAACAGAATTTCAACAATTTTGAGAGGGATTTGAAAAGTTTCAATGGGAATGGGAAGAATTGGGACAAAAAAAAATTTTAAGGGACTTTGAAAAATTTCAACTGGAATTTTAGCAATTTTTTGACATGAAATTGTAAACATGTTGAAGTGGATTTTGAAAATTCTAGAGAGAATTTTAAAAGCTTCAACAGAATTTCAACAATTTTGAGAGGGATTTGAAAAGTTTCAATGGGAATGGGAAGAATTGGGACAAAAATTGGAAAATTTTTAAGGGACTTTGAAAAAATTTCAACTGGAATTTTAGCAATTTTTTGACATGAAATTGTAAACATGTTGAAGTGGATTTTGAAAATTCTAGAGAGAATTTTAAAAGCTTCAACAGAATTTCAACAATTTTGAGAGGGATTTGAAAAGTTTCAATGGGAATGGGAAGAATTGGGACAAAAATTGGAAAATTTTTAAGGGACTTTGAAAAAATTTCAACTGGAATTTTAGCCATTTTTTGACGTGAAATTGTAAACATGTGGACATGGATTTTGAAAATTCTAGAGAGAATTTTAAAAGCTTCAACAGAATTTCAACAATTTTGAGAGGGATTTGAAAAGTTTCAATGGGAATGGGAAGAATTGGGACAAAAATTGGAAAATTTTTAAGGGACTTTGAAAAAATTTCAACTGGAATTTTAGCAATTTTTTGACGTGAAATTGTAAACATGTGGACATGGATTTTGAAAATTCTAGAGAGAATTTTAAAAGCTTCAAGAGAATTTCAACAATTTTGAGAGGGATTTGAAAAGTTTCAATGGGAATGGGAAGAATTGGGACAAAAATTGGAAAATTTTTAAGGGACTTTGAAAAAATTTCAACTGGAATTTTAGCCATTTTTTGACGTGAAATTGTAAACATGTGGCCATGGATTTTGAAAATTCTAGAGAGAATTTTAAAAGCTTCAACAGAATTTCAACAATTTTGAGAGGGATTTGAAAAGTTTCAATGGGAATGGGAAGAATTGGGACAAAAATTGGAAAATTTTTAAGGGACTTTGAAAAAATTTCAACTGGAATTTTAGCCATTTTTTGACGTGAAATTGTAAACATGTGGACATGGATTTTGAAAATTCTAGAGAGAATTTTAAAAGCTTCAAGAGAATTTCAACAATTTTGAGAGGGATTTGAAAAGTTTCAATGGGAATGGGAAGAATTGGGACAAAAATTGGAAAATTTTTAAGGGACTTTGAAAAAATTTCAACTGGAATTTTAGCCATTTTTTGATGTGAAATTGTAAACATGTGGCCATGGATTTTGAAAATTCTAGAGAGAATTTTAAAAGCTTCAAGAGAATTTCAACAACTTTGAGAGGGATTTGAAAAGTTTCAATGGGAATGGGAAGAATTGGGACAAAAATTGGAAAATTTTTAAGGGACTTTGAAAAAATTTCAACTGGAATTTTAGCCATTTTTTGACGTGAAATTGTAAACATGTGGACATGGATTTTGAAAATTCTAGAGAGAATTTTAAAAGCTTCAAGAGAATTTCAACAATTTTGAGA
>NW_028116273.1:0-19814 GCF_964273445.1 Streptopelia decaocto
CATTGAAACTTTTCAAATCCCTCTCAAAATTGTTGAAATTCTGTTGAAGCTTTTAAAATTCTCTCTAGAATTTTCAAAATCCATGTCCACATGTTTACAATTTCATGTAAAAAAATTGCTAAAATTCCAGTTGAAATTTTTTCAAAGTCCCTTAAAAATTTTCCAATTTTTGTCCCAATTCTTCCCATTCCCATTGAAACTTTTCAAATCCCTCTCAAAATTGTAGAAATTCTGTTAAAGCTTTTAAAATTCTCTCTAGAATTTTCAAAATCCATGTCCACATGTTTACAATTTCACGTCAAAAAATGGCTAAAATTCCAGTTGAAATTTTTTCAAAGTCCCTTAAAAATTTTCCAATTTTTGTCCCAATTCTTCCCATTCCCATTGAAACTTTTCAAATCCCTCTCAAAATTGTTGAAATTCTGTTGAAGCTTTTAAAATTCTCTCTAGAATTTTCAAAATCCACTTCAACATGTTTACAATTTCACGTCAAAAAATTGCTAAAATTCCAGTTGAAATTTTTTCAAAGTCCCTTAAAAATTTTCCAATTTTTGTCCCAATTCTTCCCATTCCCATTGAAACTTTTCAAATCCCTCTCAAAATTGTTGAAATTCTCTTGAAGCTTTTAAAATTCTCTCTAGAATTTTCAAAATCCATGGCCACATGTTTACAATTTCACGTCAAAAAATGGCTAAAATTCCAGTTGAAATTTTTTCAAAGTCCCTTAAAAATTTTCCAATTTTTGTCCCAATTCTTCCCATTCCCATTGAAACTTTTCAAATCCCTCTCAAAATTGTTGAAATTCTCTTGAAGCTTTTAAAATTCTCTCTAGAATTTTCAAAATCCATGGCCACATGTTTACAATTTCACGTAAAAAAATTGCTAAAATTCCAGTTGAAATTTTTTCAAAGTCCCTTAAAAATTTTCCAATTTTTGTCCCAATTCTTCCCATTCCCATTGAAACTTTTCAAATCCCTCTCAAAATTGTTGAAATTCTCTTGAAGCTTTTAAAATTCTCTCTAGAATTTTCAAAATCCATGGCCACATGTTTACAATTTCACGTCAAAAAATTGCTAAAATTCCAGTTGAAATTTTTTCAAAGTCCCTTAAAAATTTTCCAATTTTTGTCCCAATTCTTCCCATTCCCATTGAAACTTTTCAAATCCCTCTCAGAATTGTTGAAATTCTGTTGAAGCTTTTAAAATTCTCTCTAGAATTTTCAAAATCCATGTCCACATGTTTACAATTTCTCGTCAAAAAATGGCTAAAATTCCAGTTGAAATTTTTTCAAAGTCCCTTAAAAATTTTCCAATTTTTGTCCCAATTCTTCCCATTCCCATTGAAACTTTTCAAATCCCTCTCAAAATTGTTGAAATTCTCTTGAAGCTTTTAAAATTCTCTCTAGAATTTTCAAAATCCATGTCCACATGTTTACAATTTCACGTAAAAAAAATGCTAAAATTCCAGTTGAAATTTTTTCAAAGTCCCTTAAAAATTTTCCAATTTTTGTCCCAATTCTTCCCATTCCCATTGAAACTTCTCAAATCCCTCTCAAAATTGTTGAAATTCTGTTAAAGCTTTAAAAATTCTCTCTAGAATTTTCAAAATCCATGTCCACGTGTTTACAATTTCACGTCAAAAAATGGCTAAAATTCCAGTTTAAATTTTTTCAAAGTCCCTTAAAAATTTTCCAATTTTTGTCCCAATTCTTCCCTTTCCCATTGAAACTTTTCAAATCCCTCTCAAAATTGTTGAAATTCTGTTAAAGCTTTAAAATTCTCTCTAGAATTTTCAAAATCCATGTCCACGTGTTTACAATTTCACGTCAAAAAATGGATAAAATTCCAGTTGAAATTTTTTCAAAGTCCCTTAAAAATTTTCCAATTTTTGTCCCAATTCTTCCCATTCCCATTGAAACTTTTCAAATCCCTCTCAAAATTGTTGAAATTCTGTTGAAGCTTTTAAAATTCTCTCTAGAATTTTCAAAATCCATGTCCACATGTTTACAATTTCATGTAAAAAAATGGCTAAAATTCCAGTTGAAATTTTTTCAAAGTCCCTTAAAAATTTTCCAATTTTTGTCCCAATTCTTCCCATTCCCATTGAAACTTTTCAAATCCCTCTCAAAATTGTTGAAATTCTCTTGAAGCTTTTAAAATTCTCTCTAGAATTTTCAAAATCCATGTCCACATGTTTACAATTTCTCGTCAAAAAATGGCTAAAATTCCAGTTGAAATTTTTTCAAAGTCCCTGAAAAATTTTCCAATTTTTGTCCCAATTCTTCCCATTCCCATTGAAACTTTTCAAATCCCTCTCAAAATTGTTGAAATTCTCTTGAAGCTTTTAAAATTCTCTCTAGAATTTTCAAAATCCATGGCCACATGTCTACAATTTCACATCAAAAAATGGCTAAAATTCCAGTTGAAATTTTTTCAAAGTCCCTGAAAAATTTTCCAATTTTTGTCCCAATTTTTCCCATTCCCATTGAAACTTTTCAAATCCCTCTCAAAATTGTTGAAATTCTGTTGAAGCTTTTAAAATTCTCTCTAGAATTTTCAAGATCCACTTCCACATGTTTACAATTTCACGTCAAAAAATTGCTAAAATTCCAGTTGAAATTTTTTCAAAGTCCCTGAAAAATTTTCCAATTTTTGTCCCAATTCTTCCCATTCCCATTGAAACTTTTCAAATCCCTCTCAAAATGGTTGAAATTCTGTTGAAGCTTTTAAAATTCTCTCTAGAATTTTCAAAATCCATGGTCACATGTTTACAATTTCACGTCAAAAAATGGCTAAAATTCCAGTTGAAATTTTTTCAAAGTCCCTTAAAAATTTTCCAATTTTTGTCCCAATTCTTCCCATTCCCATTGAAACTTTTCAAATCCCTCTCAAAATTGTAGAAATTCTGTTGAAGCTTTTAAAATTCTCTCTAGAATTTTCAACATCCATGGTCACATGTTTACAATTTCACGTAACAAAATGGCTAAAATTCCAGTTGAAATTTTTTCAAAGTCCCTTAAAAATTTTCCAATTTTTGTCCCAATTCTTCCCATTCCCATTGAAACTTTTCAAATCCCTCTCAAAATTGTTGAAATTCTCTTGAAGCTTTTAAAATTCTCTCTAGAATTTTCAAAATCCATGTCCACATGTTTACAATTTCACGTAACAAAATGGCTAAAATTCCAGTTGAAATTTTTTCAAAGTCCCTGAAAAATTTTCCAATTTTTGTCCCAATTCTTCCCATTCCCATTGAAACTTTTCAAATCCCTCTCAAAATTGTTGAAATTCTGTTAAAGCTTTTAAAATTCTCTCTAGAATTTTCAAAATCCACTTCAACATGTTTACAATTTCACGTCAAAAATGGCTAAAATTCCAGTTGAAATTTTTTCAAAGTCCCTTAAAAATTTTCCAATTTTTGTCCCAATTCTTCCCATTCCCATTGAAACTTTTCAAATCCCTCTCAAAATTGTTGAAATTCTCTTGAAGCTTTTAAAATTCTCTCTAGAATTTTCAAAATCCATGGCCACATGTTTACAATTTCACGTCAAAAAATGGCTAAAATTCCAGTTGAAATTTTTTCAAAGTCCCTTAAAAATTTTCCAATTTTTGTCCCAATTCTTCCCATTCCCATTGAAACTTTTCAAATCCCTCTCAAAATTGTTGAAATTCTCTTGAAGCTTTTAAAATTCTCTCTAGAATTTTCAAAATCCATGTCCACATGTTTACAATTTCACGTCAAAAAATTGCTAAAATTCCAGTTGAAATTTTTTCAAAGTCCCTTAAAAATTTTCCAATTTTTGTCCCAATTCTTCCCATTCCCATTGAAACTTTTCAAATCCCTCTCAAAATTGTTGAAATTCTGTTGAAGCTTTTAAAATTCTCTCTAGAATTTTCAAAATCCATGTCCACATGTTTACAATTTCACGTCAAAAAATGGCTAAAATTCCAGTTGAAATTTTTTCAAAGTCCCTTAAAAATTTTCCAATTTTTGTCCCAATTCTTCCCATTCCCATTGAAACTTTTCAAATCCCTCTCAAAAGTGTTGAAATTCTGTTGAAGCTTTTAAAATTCTCTCTAGAATTTTCAAAATCCATGTCCACATGTTTACAATTTCACGTCAAAAAATGGCTAAAATTCCAGTTGAAATTTTTTCAAAGTCCCTTAAAAATTTTCCAATTTTTGTCCCAATTCTTCCCATTCCCATTGAAACTTTTCAAATCCCTCTCAAAATTGTTGAAATTCTCTTGAAGCTTTTAAAATTCTCTCTAGAATTTTCAAAATCCATGGCCACATGTTTACAATTTCACGTCAAAAAATGGCTAAAATTCCAGTTGAAATTTTTTCAAAGTCCCTTAAAAATTTTCCAATTTTTGTCCCAATTCTTCCCATTCCCATTGAAACTTTTCAAATCCCTCTCAAAATGGTTGAAATTCTCTTGAAGCTTTTAAAATTCTCTCTAGAATTTTCAAAATCCATGTCCACATGTTTACAATTTCACGTCAAAAAATGGCTAAAATTCCAGTTGAAATTTTTTCAAAGTCCCTTAAAAATTTTCCAATTTTTGTCCCAATTCTTCCCATTCCCATTGAAACTTTTCAAATCCCTCTCAAAATGGTTGAAATTCTCTTGAAGCTTTTAAAATTCTCTCTAGAATTTTCAAAATCCATGTCCTCATGTTTACAATTTCTCGTCAAAAAATGGCTAAAATTCCAGTTGAAATTTTTTCAAAGTCCCTTAAAAATTTTCCAATTTTTGTCCCAATTCTTCCCATTCCCATTGAAACTTTTCAAATCCCTCTCAAAATTGTAGAAATTCTGTTAAAGCTTTTAAAATTCTCTCTAGAATTTTCAAAATCCATGGCCACATGTTTACAATTTCACGTAAAAAAAATGGCTAAAATTCCAGTTGAAATTTTTTCAAAGTCCCTTAAAAATTTTCCAATTTTTGTCCCAATTCTTCCCATTCCCATTGAAACTTTTCAAATCCCTCTCAAAATTGTTGAAATTCTCTTGAAGCTTTTAAAATTCTCTCTAGAATTTTCAAAATCCATGGCCACATGTCTACAATTTCACATCAAAAAATGGCTAAAATTCCAGTTGAAATTTTTTCAAAGTCCCTGAAAAATTTTCCAATTTTTGTCCCAATTCTTCCCATTCCCATTGAAACTTTTCAAATCCCTCTCAAAATTGTTGAAATTCTCTTGAAGCTTTTAAAATTCTCTCTAGAATTTTCAAAATCCACTTCCACATGTTTACAATTTCACGTCAAAAAATGGCTAAAATTCCAGTTGAAATTTTTTCAAAGTCCCTTAAAAATTTTCCAATTTTTGTCCCAATTCTTCCCATTCCCATTGAAACTTTTCAAATCCCTCTCAAAATTGTTGAAATTCTCTTGAAGCTTTTAAAATTCTCTCTAGAATTTTCAAAATCCATGGTCACATGTTTACAATTTCACGTCAAAAAATGGCTAAAATTCCAGTTGAAATTTTTTCAAAGTCCCTTAAAAATTTTCCAATTTTTGTCCCAATTCTTCCCATTCCCATTGAAACTTTTCAAATCCCTCTCAAAATTGTTGAAATTCTGTTGAAGCTTTTAAAATTCTCTCTAGAATTTTCAAAATCCATGGCCACATGTTTACAATTTCACGTAACAAAATGGCTAAAATTCCAGTTGAAATTTTTTCAAAGTCCCTTAAAAATTTTCCAATTTTTGTCCCAATTCTACCCATTCCCATTGAAACTTTTCAAATCCCTCTCAAAATTGTTGAAATTCTGTTAAAGCTTTTAAAATTCTCTCTAGAATTTTCAAAATCCACTTCAACATGTTTACAATTTCACGTCAAAAATGGCTAAAATTCCAGTTGAAATTTTTTCAAAGTCCCTTAAAAATTTTCCAATTTTTGTCCCAATTCTTCCCATTCCCATTGAAACTTTTCAAATCCCTCTCAAAATTGTTGAAATTCTCTTGAAGCTTTTAAAATTCTCTCTAGAATTTTCAAAATCCATGGCCACATGTTTACAATTTCACGTCAAAAAATGGCTAAAATTCCAGTTGAAATTTTTTCAAAGTCCCTTAAAAATTTTCCAATTTTTGTCCCAATTCTTCCCATTCCCATTGAAACTTTTCAAATCCCTCTCAAAAGTGTTGAAATTCTCTTGAAGCTTTTAAAATTCTCTCTAGAATTTTCAAAATCCACTTCCACATGTTTACAATTTCACGTCAAAAAATTGCTAAAATTCCAGTTGAAATTTTTTCAAAGTCCCTTAAAAATTTTCCAATTTTTGTCCCAATTCTTCCCATTCCCATTGAAACTTTTCAAATCCCTCTCAAAATGGTTGAAATTCTCTTGAAGCTTTTAAAATTCTCTCTAGAATTTTCAAAATCCATGTCCACATGTTTACAATTTCACGTCAAAAAATTGCTAAAATTCCAGTTGAAATTTTTTCAAAGTCCCTTAAAAATTTTCCAATTTTTGTCCCAATTCTTCCCATTCCCATTGAAACTTTTCAAATCCCTCTCAAAATTGTTGAAATTCTCTTGAAGCTTTTAAAATTCTCTCTAGAATTTTCAAAATCCATGTCCACATGTTTACAATTTCACGTCAAAAAATGGCTAAAATTCCAGTTGAAATTTTTTCAAAGTCCCTGAAAAATTTTCCAATTTTTGTCCCAATTCTTCCCATTCCCATTGAAACTTTTCAAATCCCTCTCAAAATTGTTGAAATTCTGTTGAAGCTTTTAAAATTCTCTCTAGAATTTTCAAAATCCATGTCCACATGTTTACAATTTCACGTCAAAAAATGGCTAAAATTCCAGTTGAAATTTTTTCAAAGTCCCTTAAAAATTTTCCAATTTTTGTCCCAATTCTTCCCATTCCCATTGAAACTTTTCAAATCCCTCTCAAAATTGTTGAAATTCTCTTGAAGCTTTTAAAATTCTCTCTAGAATTTTCAAAATCCATGTCCACATGTTTACAATTTCACGTAACAAAATGGCTAAAATTCCAGTTGAAATTTTTTCAAAGTCCCTTAAAAATTTTCCAATTTTTGTCCCAATTCTTCCCATTCCCATTGAAACTTTTCAAATCCCTCTCAAAATTGTAGAAATTCTGTTGAAGCTTTTAAAATTCTCTCTAGAATTTTCAAAATCCATGGCCACATGTTTACAATTTCACGTCAAAAAATTGCTAAAATTCCAGTTGAAATTCTTTCAAAGTCCCTTAAAAATTTTCCAATTTTTGTCCCAATTCTTCCCATTCCCATTGAAACTTTTCAAATCCCTCTCAAAATTGTTGAAATTCTCTTGAAGCTTTTAAAATTCTCTCTAGAATTTTCAAAATCCATGTCCACATGTTTACAATTTCACGTAAAAAAAATGCTAAAATTCCAGTTGAAATTTTTTCAAAGTCCCTGAAAAATTTTCCAATTTTTGTCCCAATTCTTCCCATTCCCATTGAAACTTTTCAAATCCCTCTCAAAATTGTTGAAATTCTGTTGAAGCTTTTAAAATAATCTCTAGAATTTTCAAAATCCATGTCCACATGTTTACAATTTCATGTCAAAAAATGGCTAAAATTCCAGTTGAAATTTTTTCAAAGTCCCTTAAAAATTTTCCAATTTCTGTCCCAATTCTTCCCATTCCCATTGAAACTTTTCAAATCCCTCTCAAAATTGTTGAAATTCTGTTGAAGCTTTTAAAATTCTCTCTAGAATTTTCAAAATCCATGTCCACATGTTTACAATTTCACATAAAAAAATTGCTAAAATTCCAGTTGAAATTTTTTCAAAGTCCCTTAAAAATTTTCCAATTTTTGTCCCAATTCTTCCCATTCCCATTGAAACTTTTCAAATCCCTCTCAAAATGGTTGAAATTCTGTTGAAGCTTTTAAAATTCTCTCTAGAATTTTCAAAATCCATGTCCACATGTTTACAATTTCACGTCAAAAAATGGCTAAAATTCCAGTTGAAATTTTTTCAAAGTCCCTTAAAAATTTTCCAATTTTTGTCCCAATTCTTCCCATTCCCATTGAAACCTTTGAAATCCCTCTCAAAATTGTTGAAATTCTGTTGAAGCTTTTAAAATTCTCTCTAGAATTTTCAAAATCCACTTCAACATGTTTACAATTTCACGTCAAAAAATTGCTAAAATTCCAGTTGAAATTTTTTCAAAGTCCCTTAAAAATTTTCCAATTTTTGTCCCAATTCTTCCCATTCCCATTCAAACTTTTCAAATCCCTCTCAAAATTGTTGAAATTCTCTTGAAGCTTTTAAAATTCTCTCTAGAATTTTCAAAATCCATGTCCACATGTTTACAATTTCACGTAAAAAAAATGCTAAAATTCCAGTTGAAATTTTTTCAAAGTCCCTGAAAAATTTTCCAATTTTTGTCCCAATTCTTCCCATTCCCATTGAAACTTTTCAAATCCCTCTCAAAATTGTTGAAATTCTGTTGAAGCTTTTAAAATTCTCTCTATAATTTTCAAAATCCATGGCCACATGTTTACAATTTCACGTCAAAAAATGGCTAAAATTCCAGTTGAAATTTTTTCAAAGTCCCTTAAAAATTTTCCAATTTTTGTCCCAATTCTTCCCATTCCCATTGAAACTTTTCAAATCCCTCTCAAAATTGTTGAAATTCTCTTGAAGCTTTTAAAATTCTCTCTAGAATTTTCAAAATCCACTTCAACATGTTTACAATTTCACGTCAAAAAATGGCTAAAATTCCAGTTGAAATTTTTTCTAAGTCCCTTAAAAATTTTCCAATTTTTGTCCCAATTCTTCCCTTTCCCATTGAAACTTTTCAAATCCCTCTCAAAATTGTTGAAATTCTGTTGAAGCTTTAAAAATTCTCTCTAGAATTTTCAAAATCCATGGCCACATGTTTACAATTTCACGTAACAAAATGGCTAAAATTCCAGTTGAAATTTTTTCAAAGTCCCTTAACAATTTTCCAATTTTTGTCCCAATTCTTCCCATTCCCATTGAAACTTTTCAAATCCCTCTCAAAATTGTTGAAATTCTGTTGAAGCTTTTAAAATTCTCTCTAGAATTTTCAAAATCCATGTCCACGTGTTTACAATTTGACATAAAAAAATGGCTAAAATTCCAGTTGAAATTTTTTCAAAGTCCCTGAAAAATTTTCCAATTTTTGTCCCAATTCTTCCCATTCCCATTGAAACTTTTCAAATCCCTCTCAAAATTGTGGAAATTCTGTTGAAGCTTTTAAAATTCTCTCTAGAATTTTCAAAATCCATGTCCACATGTTTACAATTTCACGTCAAAAAATGGCTAAAATTCCAGTTGAAATTTTTTCAAAGTCCCTTAAAAATTTTCCAATTTTTGTCCCAATTCTTCCCATTCCCATTGAAACTTTTCAAATCCCTCTCAAAATTCTTGAAATTCTCTTGAAGCTTTTAAAATTCTCTCTAGAATTTTCAAAATCCATGTCCACATGTTTACAATTTCACGTCAAAAAATGGCTAAAATTCCAGTTGAAATTTTTTCAAAGTCCCTTAAAAATTTTCCAATTTTTGTCCCAATTCTTCCCTTTCCCATTGAAACTTTTCAAATCCCTCTCAAAATTGTTGAAATTCTGTTGAAGCTTTTAAAATTCTCTCTAGAATTTTCAAAATCCATGTCCACATGTTTACAATTTCACATAAAAAAATGGCTAAAATTCCAGTTGAAATTTTTTCAAAGTCCCTTAAATATTTTCCAATTTTTGTCCCAATTCTTCCCATTCCCATTGAAACTTTTCAAATCCCTCTCAAAATGGTTGAAATTCTCTTGAAGCTTTTAAAATTCTCTCTATAATTTTCAAAATCCACTTCAACATGTTTACAATTTCACGTCAAAAAATTGCTAAAGTTCCAGTTGAAATTTTTTCAAAGTCCCTTAAAAATTTTCCAATTTTTGTCCCAATTCTTCCCATTCCCATTGAAACTTTTCAAATCCCTCTCAAAATGGTTGAAATTCTCTTGAAGCTTTTAAAATTCTCTCTAGAATTTTCAAAATCCATGTCCTCATGTTTACAATTTCTCGTCAAAAAATGGCTAAAATTCCAGTTGAAATTTTTCAAAGTCCCTTAAAAATTTTCCAATTTTTGTCCCAATTCTTCCCATTCCCATTGAAACTTTTCAAATCCCTCTCAAAATTGTTGAAATTCTCTTGAAGCTTTTAAAATTCTCTCTAGAATTTTCAAAATCCACTTCCACATGTTTACAATTTCACGTCAAAAAATTGCTAAAATTCCAGTTGAAATTTTTCAAAGTCCCTTAAAAATTTTCCAATTTTTGTCCCAATTCTTCCCATTCCCATTGAAACTTTTCAAATCCCTCTCAAAATTGTTGAAATTCTGTTGAAGCTTTTAAAATTCTCTCTAGAATTTTCAAAATCCATGTCCACATGTTTACAATTTCACGTAAAAAAAATGCTAAAATTCCAGTTGAAATTTTTTCAAAGTCCCTGAAAAATTTTCCAATTTTTGTCCCAATTCTTCCCATTCCCATTGAAACTTTTCAAATCCCTCTCAAAATTGTTGAAATTCTCTTGAAGCTTTTAAAATTCTCTCTAGAATTTTCAAAATCCATGTCCACATGTTTACAATTTCACGTCAAAAAATGGCTAAAATTCCAGTTGAAATTTTTTCAAAGTCCCTGAAAAATTTTCCAATTTTTGTCCCAATTCTTCCCATTCCCATTGAAACTTTTCAAATCCCTCTCAAAATTGTTGAAATTCTCTTGAAGCTTTTAAAATTCTCTCTAGAATTTTCAAAATCCATGTCCACATGTTTACAATTTCACGTCAAAAAATGGCTAAAATTCCAGTTGAAATTTTTTCAAAGTCCCTTAAAAATTTTCCAATTTTTGTCCCAATTCTTCCCATTCCCATTGAAACTTTTCAAATCCCTCTCAAAATTGTTGAAATTCTCTTGAAGCTTTTAAAATTCTCTCTAGAATTTTCAAAATCCATGTCCACATGTTTACAATTTCACGTAACAAAATGGCTAAAATTCCAGTTGAAATTTTTTCAAAGTCCCTTAAAAATTTTCCAATTTTTGTCCCAATTCTTCCCATTCCCATTGAAACTTTTCAAATCCCTCTCAAAATTGTAGAAATTCTGTTGAAGCTTTTAAAATTCTCTCTAGAATTTTCAAAATCCACTTCCACATGTTTACAATTTCACGTCAAAAAATTGCTAAAATTCCAGTTGAAATTCTTTCAAAGTCCCTTAAAAATTTTCCAATTTTTGTCCCAATTCTTCCCATTCCCATTGAAACTTTTCAAATCCCTCTCAAAATTGTTGAAATTCTGTTGAAGCTTTTAAAATTCTCTCTAGAATTTTCAAAATCCATGTCCACATGTTTACAATTTCACGTTAAAAAAATGCTAAAATTCCAGTTGAAATTTTTTCAAAGTCCCTGAAAAATTTTCCAATTTTTGTCCCAATTCTTCCCATTCCCATTGAAACTTTTCAAATCCCTCTCAAAATTGTTGAAATTCTGTTGAAGCTTTTAAAATAATCTCTAGAATTTTCAAAATCCATGTCCACATGTTTACAATTTCATGTCAAAAAATGGCTAAAATTCCAGTTGAAATTTTTTCAAAGTCCCTTAAAAATTTTCCAATTTCTGTCCCAATTCTTCCCATTCCCATTGAAACTTTTCAAATCCCTCTCAAAATTGTTGAAATTCTGTTGAAGCTTTTAAAATTCTCTCTAGAATTTTCAAAATCCATGTCCACATGTTTACAATTTCACATAAAAAAATTGCTAAAATTCCAGTTGAAATTTTTTCAAAGTCCCTTAAAAATTTTCCAATTTTTGTCCCAATTCTTCCCATTCCCATTGAAACTTTTCAAATCCCTCTCAAAATGGTTGAAATTCTGTTGAAGCTTTTAAAATTCTCTCTAGAATTTTCAAAATCCATGTCCACATGTTTACAATTTCACGTCAAAAAATGGCTAAAATTCCAGTTGAAATTTTTTCAAAGTCCCTTAAAAATTTTCCAATTTTTGTCCCAATTCTTCCCATTCCCATTGAAACCTTTGAAATCCCTCTCAAAATTGTTGAAATTCTGTTGAAGCTTTTAAAATTCTCTCTAGAATTTTCAAAATCCACTTCAACATGTTTACAATTTCACGTCAAAAAATGGCTAAAATTCCAGTTGAAATTTTTTCAAAGTCCCTTAAAAATTTTCCAATTTTTGTCCCAATTCTTCCCATTCCCATTGAAACTTTTCAAATCCCTCTCAAAATTGTTGAAATTCTCTTGAAGCTTTTAAAATTCTCTCTAGAATTTTCAAAATCCATGTCCACATGTTTACAATTTCATGTAAAAAAATGGCTAAAATTCCAGTTGAAATTTTTTCAAAGTCCCTTAAAAATTTTCCAATTTTTGTCCCAATTCTTCCCATTCCCATTCAAACTTTTCAAATCCCTCTCAAAATTGTTGAAATTCTCTTGAAGCTTTTAAAATTCTCTCTAGAATTTTCAAAATCCATGTCCACATGTTTACAATTTCACGTAAAAAAAATGCTAAAATTCCAGTTGAAATTTTTTCAAAGTCCCTGAAAAATTTTCCAATTTTTGTCCCAATTCTTCCCATTCCCATTGAAACTTTTCAAATCCCTCTCAAAATTGTTGAAATTCTGTTGAAGCTTTTAAAATTCTCTCTAGAATTTTCAAAATCCATGTCCACATGTTTACAATTTCACGTCAAAAAATGGCTAAAATTCCAGTTGAAATTTTTTCAAAGTCCCTTAAAAATTTTCCAATTTTTGTCCCAATTCTTCCCATTCCCATTGAAACTTTTCAAATCCCTCTCAAAATTGTTGAAATTCTCTTGAAGCTTTTAAAATTCTCTCTAGAATTTTCAAAATCCACTTCAACATGTTTACAATTTCACGTCAAAAAATGGCTAAAATTCCAGTTGAAATTTTTTCTAAGTCCCTTAAAAATTTTCCAATTTTTGTCCCAATTCTTCCCTTTCCCATTGAAACTTTTCAAATCCCTCTCAAAATTGTTGAAATTCTGTTGAAGCTTTTAAAATTCTCTCTAGAATTTTCAAAATCCATGGCCACATGTTTACAATTTCACGTTACAAAATGGCTAAAATTCCAGTTGAAATTTTTTCAAAGTCCCTTAACAATTTTCCAATTTTTGTCCCAATTCTTCCCATTCCCATTGAAACTTTTCAAATCCCTCTCAAAATTGTTGAAATTCTGTTGAAGCTTTTAAAATTCTCTCTAGAATTTTCAAAATCCATGTCCACGTGTTTACAATTTGACATAAAAAAATGGCTAAAATTCCAGTTGAAATTTTTTCAAAGTCCCTGAAAAATTTTCCAATTTTTGTCCCAATTCTTCCCATTCCCATTGAAACTTTTCAAATCCCTCTCAAAATTGTGGAAATTCTGTTGAAGCTTTTAAAATTCTCTCTAGAATTTTCAAAATCCATGTCCACATGTTTACAATTTCACGTCAAAAAATGGCTAAAATTCCAGTTGAAATTTTTTCAAAGTCCCTTAAAAATTTTCCAATTTTTGTCCCAATTCTTCCCATTCCCATTGAAACTTTTCAAATCCCTCTCAAAATTCTTGAAATTCTCTTGAAGCTTTTAAAATTCTCTCTAGAATTTTCAAAATCCATGTCCACATGTTTACAATTTCACGTCAAAAAATGGCTAAAATTCCAGTTGAAATTTTTTCAAAGTCCCTGAAAAATTTTCCAATTTTTGTCCCAATTCTTCCCTTTCCCATTGAAACTTTTCAAATCCCTCTCAAAATTGTTGAAATTCTGTTGAAGCTTTTAAAATTCTCTCTAGAATTTTCAAAATCCATGTCCACATGTTTACAATTTCACATAAAAAAATGGCTAAAATTCCAGTTGAAATTTTTTCAAAGTCCCTTAAATATTTTCCAATTTTTGTCCCAATTCTTCCCATTCCCATTGAAACTTTTCAAATCCCTCTCAAAATGGTTGAAATTCTCTTGAAGCTTTTAAAATTCTTTCTATAATTTTCAAAATCCACTTCAACATGTTTACAATTTCACGTCAAAAAATTGCTAAAGTTCCAGTTGAAATTTTTTCAAAGTCCCTTAAAAATTTTCCAATTTTTGTCCCAATTCTTCCCATTCCCATTGAAACTTTTCAAATCCCTCTCAAAATTGTTGAAATTCTGTTGAAGCTTTAAAAATTCTCTCTAGAATTTTCAAAATCCATGTCCACATGTTTACAATTTCACGTAACAAAATGGCTAAAATTCCAGTTGAAATTTTTTCAAAGTCCCTTAAAAATTTTCCAATTTTTGTCCCAATTCTTCCCATTCCCATTGAAACTTTTCAAATCCCTCTCAAAATTGTTGAAATTCTCTTGAAGCTTTTAAAATTCTCTCTAGAATTTTCAAAATCCACTTCCACATGTTTACAATTTCACGTCAAAAAATTGCTAAAATTCCAGTTGAAATTTTTTCAAAGTCCCTTAAAAATTTTCCAATTTTTGTCCCAATTCTTCCCATTCCCATTGAAACTTTTCAAATCCCTCTCAAAATTGTTGAAATTCTCTTGAAGCTTTTAAAATTCTCTCTAGAATTTTCAAAATCCATGTCCACATGTTTACAATTTCACGTAAAAAAAATGCTAAAATTCCAGTTGAAATTTTTTCAAAGTCCCTGAAAAATTTTCCAATTTTTGTCCCAATTCTTCCCATTCCCATTGAAACTTTTCAAATCCCTTTCAAAATTGTTGAAATTCTCTTGAAGCTTTTAAAATTCTCTCTAGAATTTTCAAAATCCATGGCCACATGTTTACAATTTCACGTCAAAAAATGGCTAAAATTCCAGTTGAAATTTTTTCAAAGTCCCTTAAAAATGTTCCAATTTTTGTCCCAATTCTTCCCATTCCCATTGAAACTTTTCAAATCCCTCTCAAAATTGTTGAAATTCTCTTGAAGCTTTTAAAATTCTCTCTAGAATTTTCAAAATCCATGTCCACATGTTTACAATTTCACGTCAAAAAATGGCTAAAATTCCAGTTGAAATTTTTTCAAAGTCCCTTAAAAATTTTCCAATTTTTGTCCCAATTCTTCCCATTCCCATTGAAACTTTTCAAATCCCTCTCAAAATTGTTGAAATTCTCTTGAAGCTTTTAAAATTCTCTCTAGAATTTTCAAAATCCATGGCCACATGTTTACAATTTCACGTCAAAAAATGGCTAAAATTCCAGTTGAAATTTTTTCAAAGTCCCTTAAAAATTTTCCAATTTTTGTCCCAATTCTTCCCATTCCCATTGAAACTTTTCAAATCCCTCTCAAAATTGTTGAAATTCTCTTGAAGCTTTTAAAATTCTCTCTAGAATTTTCAAAATCCATGGCCACAAGTTTACAATTTCACGTTAAAAAAATGCTAAAATTCCAGTTGAAATTTTTTCAAAGTCCCTTAAAAATTTTCCAATTTTTGTCCCAATTCTTCCCATTCCCATTGAAACTTTTCAAATCCCTCTCAAAATTGTTGAAATTCTCTTGAAGCTTTTAAAATTCTCTCTAGAATTTTCAAAATCCATGGCCACATGTTTACAATTTCACGTCAAAAAATGGCTAAAATTCCAGTTGAAATTTTTTCAAAGTCCCTTAAAAATTTTCCAATTTTTGTCCCAATTCTTCCCATTCCCATTGAAACTTTTCAAATCCCTCTCAAAATTGTGGAAATTCTGTTGAAGCTTTTAAAATTCTCTCTAGAATTTTCAAAATCCATGTCCACATGTTTACAATTTCACGTCAAAAAATGGCTAAAATTCCAGTTGAAATTTTTTCAAAGTCCCTTAAAAATTTTCCCATTTTTGTCCCAATTCTTCCTATTCCCATTGAAACTTTTCAAATCCCTCTCCAAATTGTTGAAATTCTCTTGAAGCTTTTAAAATTCTCTCTAGAATTTTCAAAATCCATGGCCACATGTTTACAATTTCGCGTCAAAAAATGGCTAAAATTCCAGTTGAAATTTTTTCAAAGTTCCTTAAAAATTTTCCAATTTTTGTCCCAATTCTTCCCATTCCCATTGAAACTTTTCAAATCCCTCTCAAAATTGTTGAAATTCTCTTGAAGCTTTTAAAATTCTCTCTAGAATTTTCAAAATCCATGGTCACATGTTTACAATTTCACGTTAAAAAAATGCTAAAATTCCAGTTGAAATTTTTTCAAAGTCCCTTAAAAATTTTCCAATTTTTGTCCCAATTCTTCCCATTCCCATTGAAACTTTTCAAATCCCTCTCAAAATTGTTGAAATTCTCTTGAAGCTTTTAAAATTCTCTCTAGAATTTTCAAAATCCATGGCCACATGTTTACAATTTCACGTCAAAAAATGGCTAAAATTCCAGTTGAAATTTTTTCAAAGTCCCTTCAAAATTTTCCAATTTTTGTCCCAATTCTTCCCATTCCCATTGAAACTTTTCAAATCCCTCTCAAAATTGTGGAAATTCTGTTGAAGCTTTTAAAATTCTCTCTAGAATTTTCAAAATCCATGGCCACATGTTTACAATTTCACGTCAAAAAATGGCTAAAATTCCAGTTGAAATTTTTTCAAAGTCCCTTAAAAATTTTCCCATTTTTGTCCCAATTCTTCCTATTCCCATTGAAACTTTTCAAATCCCTCTCAAAATTGTTGAAATTCTCTTGAAGCTTTTAAAATTCTCTCTAGAATTTTCAAAATCCATGTCCACATGTTTACAATTTCACGTCAAAAAATGGCTAAAATTCCAGTTGAAATTTTTTCAAAGTCCCTTAAAAATTTTCCAATTTTTGTCCCAATTCTTCCCATTCCCATTGAAACTTTTCAAATCCCTCTCAAAATTGTTGAAATTCTCTTGAAGCTTTTAAAATTCTCTCTAGAATTTTCAAAATCCATGGCCCATGTTTACAATTTCACATCAAAAAATGGCTAAAATTCCAGTTGAAATTTTTTCAAAGTCCCTTAAAAATTTTCCAATTTTTGTCCCAATTCTTCCCTTTCCCATTGAAACTTTTCAAATCCCTCTCAAAATTGTTGAAATTCTCTTGAAGCTTTTAAAATTCTCTCTAGAATTTTCAAAATCCATGTCCACATGTTTATAATTTCACGTCAAAAAATGGCTAAAATTCCAGTTGAAATTTTTTCAAAGTCCCTTAAAAATTTTCCAATTTTTGTCCCAATTCTTCCCATTCCCATTGAAACTTTTCAAATCCCTCTCAAAATTGTTGAAATTCTCTTGAAGCTTTTAAAATTCTCTCTAGAATTTTCAAAATCCATGGCCACATGTTTACAATTTCACGTCAAAAAATGGCTAAAATTCCAGTTGAAATTTTTTCAAAGTCCCTTAAAAATTTTCCAATTTTTGTCCCAATTCTTCCCATTCCCATTGAAACTTTTCAAATCCCTCTCAAAATTGTGGAAATTCTGTTGAAGCTTTTAAAATTCTCTCTAGAATTTTCAAAATCCATGTCCACATGTTTACAATTTCACGTCAAAAAATGGCTAAAATTCCAGTTGAAATTTTTTCAAAGTCCCTTAAAAATTTTCCAATTTTTGTCCCAATTCTTCCCATTCCCATTGAAACTTTTCAAATCCCTCTCAAAATTGTTGAAATTCTCTTGAAGCTTTTAAAATTCTCTCTAGAATTTTCAAAATCCATGTCCACATGTTTACAATTTCACGTCAAAAAATTGGAAAATTCAGTTGAAATTTTTTCAAAGTCCCTTAAAAATTTTCCAATTTTTGTCCCAATTCTTCCCATTCCCATTGAAACTTTTCAAATCCCTCTCAAAATTGTTGAAATTCTCTTGAAGCTTTTAAAATTCTCTCTAGAATTTTCAAAATCCATGTCCACATGTTTATAATTTCACGTCAAAAAATGGCTAAAATTCCAGTTGAAATTTTTTCAAAGTCCCTTAAAAATTTTCCAATTTTTGTCCCAATTCTTCCCATTCCCATTGAAACTTTTCAAATCCCTCTCAAAATTGTAGAAATTCTGTTGAAGCTTTTAAAATTCTCTCTAGAATTTTCAAAATCCATGGCCACATGTTTACAATTTCACATCAAAAAATGGCTAAAATTCCAGTTGAAATTTTTTCAAAGTCCCTTAAAAATTTTCCAATTTTTGTCCCAATTCTTCCCATTCCCATTGAAACTTTTCAAATCCCTCTCAAAATTGTTGAAATTCTCTTGAAGCTTTTAAAATTCTCTCTAGAATTTTCAAAATCCATGGTCACATGTTTACAATTTCACGTTAAAAAAATGCTAAAATTCCAGTTGAAATTTTTTCAAAGTCCCTTAAAAATTTTCCAATTTTTGTCCCAATTCTTCCCATTCCCATTGAAACTTTTCAAATCCCTCTCAAAATTGTTGAAATTCTCTTGAAGCTTTTAAAATTCTCTCTAGAATTTTCAAAATCCATGTCCACATGTTTACAATTTCACGTCAAAAAATGGCTAAAATTCCAGTTGAAATTTTTTCAAAGTCCATTAAAAATTTTCCAATTTTTGTCCCAATTCTTCCCATTCCCATTGAAACTTTTCAAATCCCTCTCAAAATTGTGGAAATTCTGTTGAAGCTTTTAAAATTCTCTCTAGAATTTTCAAAATCCATGTCCACATGTTTACAATTTCACGTCAAAAAATGGCTAAAATTCCAGTTGAAATTTTGTCAAAGTCCCTGAAAAATATTCCAATTTTTGTCCCAATTCTTCCTATTCCCATTGAAACTTTTCAAATCCCTCTCAAAATTGTTGAAATTCTCTTGAAGCTTTTAAAATTCTCTCTAGAATTTTCAAAATCCATGTCCACATGTTTACAATTTCACGTCAAAAAATGGCTAAAATTCCAGTTGAAATTTTTTCAAAGTCCCTTAAAAATTTTCCAATTTTTGTCCCAATTCTTCCCATTCCCATTGAAACTTTTCAAATCCCTCTCAAAATTGTTGAAATTCTCTTGAAGCTTTTAAAATTCTCTCTAGAATTTTCAAAATCCATGGCCACATGTTTACAATTTCACGTCAAAAAATGGCTAAAATTCCAGTTGAAATTTTTTCAAAGTCCCTTAAAAATTTTCCAATTTTTGTCCCAATTCTTCCCATTCCCATTGAAACTTTTCAAATCCCTCTCAAAATTGTTGAAATTCTCTTGAAGCTTTTAAAATTCTCTCTAGAATTTTCAAAATCCATGTCCACATGTTTATAATTTCACGTCAAAAAATGGCTAAAATTCCAGTTGAAATTTTTTCAAAGTCCCTTAAAAATTTTCCAATTTTTGTCCCAATTCTTCCCATTCCCATTGAAACTTTTCAAATCCCTCTCAAAATTGTTGAAATTCTGTTGAAGCTTTTAAAATTCTCTCTAGAATTTTCAAAATCCATGTCCACATGTTTACAATTTCACGTCAAAAAATGGCTAAAATGCCAGTTGAAATTTTTTCAAAGTCCCTTAAAAATTTTCCAATTTTTGTCCCAATTCTTCCCATTCCCATTGAAACTTTTCAAATCCCTCTCAAAATTGTTGAAATTCTCTTGAAGCTTTTAAAATTCTCTCTAGAATTTTCAAAATCCACTTCAACATGTTTACAATTTCACGTCAAAAAATGGCTAAAATTCCAGTTGAAATTTTTTCAAAGTCCCTTAAAAATTTTCCAATTTTTGTCCCAATTCTTCCCATTCCCATTGAAACTTTTCAAATCCCTCTCAAAATTGTTGAAATTCTCTTGAAGCTTTTAAAATTCTCTCTAGAATTTTCAAAATCCATGGTCACATGTTTACAATTTCACGTTAAAAAAATGCTAAAATTCCAGTTGAAATTTTTTCAAAGT